>NW_004957312.1:0-1569 GCF_000276665.1 Chinchilla lanigera
TGAGACCAAAACCTTCCCTGAGTTCACTGGTTCTTTCTTGCTCTGAAGTTATCCCCTCAGCCTGGTACAGAGAGGGCTCCCATCACATGGACTTAAAATTCACTTCTCCCTTGGGCCTGCTGTGTCTTAGAATGATTTCCAAAGGAAACACTATTTCTCCTTTCTTGGTTCTTCTGAATGTGGCTCTCCCATTGTTTATGTGGTGTCATGTGCTATAGCATTAACAATCTTCCACAGCAGGTTTATAGCAAAAAGGAGCTGCATTGTTGGAGCAGCTCTTGGGGAAATCCTCACTCTCACTCACTCCACCCCCGCACTGCAGACTTCCTGTGCTCAGTTCTGCAGACATCATGGTTTCTTCCTGGATTCCGCATCCTCTGTAGTTAAGTCACCCTCCTTGATGCGTTGCCCCTGAGCATGATTGGGGTGAAATAACAGAACAGAGAAAATTAGTCAGCATTGCTGACGGGATGAGGACAAAGGTGAGAATGCTGGATTTCTTGTAGAGTCCCAGTTTTTATCATTCTATCCAAGGAAACTGAGCTGAGGAGAACCTTGAGCTGAGACTCTGTACATGGTCTGATATGTCTCTCCCATCAGACCTTTGAACTTTTGTCTGAGGAGTGCCCTGCAAGTAGACTCTCTGTGTATTAGGATGTGCTCGTTGCAAGACAGATCTTTCCTTCCAGACAGAAGAGATGTGTGGTATGTGTGTACTCCTTCTTCGACATGGGTCCCCAACATCACCTGGTAGTCTAAGGTGCAGCACCCCAATTTCCAGCTTGAATCTCAGTCATAATGACTGGCAAAGTTCATGTATACATGAATAGCTGGCCAAGAATTCTTTCAACATCCAATTGCATCCAGCATTATCTGCCAGACGAGCAATTCTCCCGTTGGCCAGAATTTCCCATTTTTAGCAGCAAATGTCCTGTGCCTCGGCACCTGCCTCAATCTTGGACAAATCAATGTGGAAGGTACTTTGCTTGATAGCTCAGGCTTTGTCATCAAGATTTCTGTTAAATTCTTCCCACCACCATCCATCTCACCCCCGAGATCTCTTCTGCATTACCTCTTTCCTTCCTAGTAAACACTCTACAGCTTCACTCCTTGGTCCTTCAGGCTGGAGCAGAAACAAACCTTGACCTCGAATCAAATGGCTTGCAGCGGCAGTGGGTAGGATATAGCAGTGGGATTGGAGACTCAGAACAGTGCCCTGAGTTCTGGCTTTGTCTATGTAAAGCTGGTCAGAAGCTGTAGTTTCAGGTAGCATTTGTCCTGGCAGCAGCAATAAGCAGGGGGTGGAGAAGTGCTGTTGTGGTACTCGACGTGGCATCTGAGATGAGATTTGATCCCTGTCTATAGTACATCAATGGGACACCTTAAGCAGTATCTTCACATGCAGAGAAGGGCAGGAGTCACCAATGCACATTCTAGTATTTCTCCTCTAAGACAGGTGAACCAAAACCTCCACCTAAGAATGTGTCAACTAGCTTTATAATGAGGAGCATTACACTAAGCCATGCATGGTGGCACACTCCTGTAATCCCAGCACTTGGGAGGCTGGAA
>NW_004957313.1:0-1515 GCF_000276665.1 Chinchilla lanigera
ATCTGATGTCTTCTATGGCCTGATGGAGTTGTTTCTTTACTTCACTTGCTATCACTTCAGAAATTTCAGGTGTATGACTTCCAGGCTCTTCTGTGTTGATTCTTCCTGGACTTGTTTTGGGTTGTGTGGAGGTCTAGCGTTGCATTTTCCTCCTAAGTTTTGTCAATTTTGAAGAACCAGAGACTCCCTGAAGTGCAGTCTCACTGTCCTGATTGTGTGTGAGTGGCAGGACGAGAGTCTGAAGATCCCCAGTGCTCATTGTAACTCCTGTGCTGGTGAGTGGTGACAAGGTGGGGTCCCAGATGCTCCCTACCTTTCTTGCATTCAGTTGGCTCCCAGAGTGTGTGGGAAGGGCCAGGGAGGCTTGCCCATGTTCCTGAGACTGTCTGGGGTTCGGCCCAGCTCCTGCAAGAATAGGTGAAGATGAAGGTCGAGTTCACCAAGCCTTCAGATATTGCTCAGGTCAGAGCCTGCTTCCCACACTGGAAGGGGAGGCGTGAGGGTGAGCTCCCTGAGGCCGCTGACTATGTTCAGGTTCAGGTGAGCTAACAGGGGGTGTGAGTTGTTCTGGCAGTGACCACAAAGGCCCCAGAAGTTGTCCAGGGATCCATGTGCCTCACACCTTACTAGGGAAGACAATATATCCATTTATAAACATCATTTACCTATAATGTAAAATCCAAACACATTAGCATGAAAACACAAGTAGCCTTTTATTTTTGATCAGTTAATGTAATACTTTGCTATTCCCAGGTTGGCTTTCATAGGCATATAAGCAGAGAGGTTTAAGGTTTAAAATTCTGCAACTGTTTTGAATTTCTAATTTGTTCTTTGAGTTTCTGTTTAGTAAGTGAATTCTGTTGGACAATGGAGCATGTACCAGAGGCCTGGACAATTGCTTCAGGTATGGTCCCCAAAATTACCAACTCCCCACAACTACCTGGTGTCTTCTGCCACCCTTAGTCTGGAATGTGCACTGGCTGCCATCACAAAGCAAGGGGTAAATTTCCCTGTCTGCCTTTGGCTCTGGACAGTGTTCTAGGTGTGGGTACAAGGATAATAACGAAAGCTGAGAGACCATCATGCTCCTATGACATTCCTGGTGGTTTAAGCTGAGGCTATCTCTTCTGGCTTGGTAGCACTAATGACACAAGAGATAACTTGTTTGGTGGTGATTTCACAGCTACCACAGATCGAAGTACAGATTGTATTCACTCAAAGCATCCTGGCTGCACCGAAGTTTCCATGCCTGTGTGGAACAGCAGGCCCTGTGTGAAGAGCAGATTCATGCATGCCTAACACCCCCACCATATACTCCCAGCAAAAGCCCTGCATTTTCATTTTACACTGGGCTGCACAAATCATGCAGTTTTCCCAAGTTGTGCTTTACCTTATGCATCCCTTCCAAATATGCTGAAATATTTTAGGTCTCTCAAATATCTGTGCACATTTGTGTTACTCTCTGTCCTGTATAATAGTAATTAAATAGCTTCAAAATTTTTAATCAAATACAAA
>NW_004957314.1:0-1568 GCF_000276665.1 Chinchilla lanigera
GAACTTTCTGAATAGAACTCTAATTGCACAAGAAATAACATCAAGGATCAACAAATGGGAACATATCATATCATATTAAAAAGCTTCTGGTCAGGTGTGGTGGCGCACACCTGTAATCCCAGCACTCGGGAGGCTGAAACAAGAGGACTGTTGTGAGTTTGAGCCCAGTCTGGGCTACAAAGTGAGCTCGAGGCCAGCCTGAACTGCAGAGTGAGACCCTGTCTCAAAAAGACAAAAAAAAAATAAAAAAATTAAAAAGTAAAAAAAGCTTCTTCACAGCAAAGGAAACAACAAAAAGAATGAAGAGAAAACCCACGTAATGGGGAAAAAATTTTGCCAGCTATTCCCCAGACAGAGGACTAATATCTAAAATATATGAAGAACAAAAAAAAATTAGACATCCCAGAATGAAACTCAATAAAAAAATAGGGCCAGGGATACAGCTCAGTGGTACAGCGCTTGCCTAGCAAGCACAAGGTCCTGAGTTCCATTCCCAGCAACCTCCCCCTGAAAAAAACTGAAAGGAATAGCCACTTCTCAGAAGAAATACAAATGTCCAATACACACATGAAAAAACATTCAACGTATCTGACTACAAAAGAAATACCAATTAACACTGAGTGTCCACCTTACTCCAGAGAAAGATGACTCTCATCAAGAAATCAGACAACAATAAATTCTGGTAAAGCTGTGGGGGAAAGCGCCCTTCTACAGCACTGAAGAGAACGTAAGCAGGTTCAACCACTGTGGGAACCAGTATGGAAATGGCTCAAAAAATGAAAACTAGAAATCCCATCTTACTCAGCTGTTTCCCTTCTAGATAGCTTCTCAAAAGAGTCCAAGACATATAATCGTGATATGCACACACCTATGTTTATAGCACCACAATTCATAACAGCTAAATATTGGAACCAGCCTATATGTCCATCAGCAGAATTACATAGCAAGATCTTGTCTCAAAAGAAAAAGTTGCTATATACAATTACATACACAGAAAAGTGAAACAAATGCATAGACACAAGGGACAACAATTAGTCTTGCTTCTCCAAGACCAGATTGATTTAAAGTCCTTGACACTTTCTTTCCCTCCTTCTTCTTTGAACCAGCACAAATATAATAATATGTACTGGGGCTGGGGATTTAGCTCAGCGGCACAGCGCCTGCCTGGCAAGCACAGCACAAGGTCGTGAGTTCGATTCCCAGTACCGGGAAAAAAACCAAAAAAAAAAAATTAATAATATGTACTGATCATTCCATTTCCAAAAGACAGTGTGTCATTATTAATTTTAACAAAAGGGTACCTACAAAATGTGTTGTTTATTCCCTCTGCTCTTAGCATACTTTGTGCACTTCCAAACGTCTAGAAAGACTAGACATTGCAAATGTAGACTCAAGTCTGTCCACCGAGTATACACAGTAGTGTTGAGTAAACTACACACAGGTCACAGTGGTTATATGAAAGTGTCTTCTAAGTAAGAGCATTCCGGCCCAGAATCCTTCATTTCTTCCAATTCCTTCTCTCCTGTATTACTTGTGATCTACACCCATGTGTCACTCAGAAGTTTTTT
>NW_004957315.1:0-1566 GCF_000276665.1 Chinchilla lanigera
GTCAACATCTCACCCTCCTGGCCAGTTAGAACCAAAATGATTCCAAGACCTGTGTGTACTCTTGAAACTATCTGGCTTAGAGTTTTCAGATAACAGTTGTTCTTTGCCCAAACTGATGGAGTTTCACCCTGCATATGCACAGACTTATTTCAACCAAAGTCTCAAAGAGAATCCTGTATAGATTTCTAAAGCCATTTCTCTACCCAGTTCCCTCCTCTCCAGTACTCACTCACAGGTTCTAGTTGCCCTCGCCTCCCTAAACTCTGATCTGTCTCCTCAACTCAGTGAGAGTCCCCCTCCCTGTCGCCACTGTTGAGAAAGTACCTCTAGCAGAAAGTCATAGATAATGACAGATAATCTAGGAGAGTATGCCTTACAACTTCTGTCATTATCTAGCTTATGACTGCCTCCATGGACTTGTCCTTCAGCCCCTAGGTACATTCTTTCCTGCCAGTGACTTTACTCATCTCTTCTGAGAAGTAGGAGTGGAATGAACAGACAGGATCTTTTCTTCTTCCATTTTCTTTGTAATCTTTGTATTCTCATGAACTCAATGTTTTGCTTTCCAGAGGGCCTTTCTCCTTGGTTCTCCACATACTTATGGAAAAAAATAAAAATTATAAGAGTGTATATTAACTTTTTTCCTTTTATTTCTTGGAATACCTATGCCACTTTGCCTACAAACCATGCAGATGCCCCTGAATTACTAGAAAAAGATCAGTAAGTTCAGAAAATGAAAAGCAAAAAAAGCACAGTGATAAATTTCAGGGTTATATTGCAGCCTTGCAAACCACTACATATTGAAATGCTTCATAATATTGCTATCTCATTACATTATACACATTACCATGATATAGTTAACCAGTCTTTTGCTCATACACACAATTAAAGAAAAATAATACTTTACTCTGCACAAACTTATGTTTTCCATAGGAAAAACTCCTGAAAGTGAAAATGCTAGATCAAAATGTATGCAATAATTCAATTGAAAAGATAATATTAAATTGCCTTTCAGAAAGATTTACCAATTCATACTCTTATGAACAGTATATGAGACTGTAAACACAGGACACTAGAATTGGTATCAATATAAACCAAACGGGTTAAAATAGTTTTCTTTTTAAATTCTATGTTTGTGATTAATAGGCTAATATTAACATATTTTATATGTGTAAAAGTCATTTGTACTCTTTCTTCCATGAATTTTCTGTTCATATCCTTTGTACACATTTGATTTGGTTGCTATCCTTTTCCTTATTGGTACATAACAGCCCTGTACATATGCCAACATTAATCCTTCAGAAGACATATATTGCCTATATCTACAAATACTTTTTCTAGTTTGACATTTGTATTTTAGCATTACCTAGTCTTTTGTTATATAAAGATGAATTCACTGAATGCACACTTATTGAAAAGCTACTATGCGCCAGCCACTGTTTTGAGTTACAGGGACAGACATAGTGGTGAATAAGACTGACAAGTTTCCAGTAGTCAAGGAACTTACATTGTAATGGAGAAGTAGAAAAATAAAACAAATAAGCAAGAGATGTAAACATTGTCATT
>NW_004957316.1:0-1507 GCF_000276665.1 Chinchilla lanigera
TGTATTCTGATGTTGTGGTGTAGAACACTCTGTAAAGGTCTACTAAGTCCATTTGTTGACAAGTTTGGTTTTCTTTGTTGATTTTTTTGTCTACTTGATCTATCTCTTTGTGATAATGGGGTGTTAAAGTCCCCTGTTATGACTGTGTTACTGCTTATTTGATTTTTCATGTCTGTGAAAGTTTGTCTTATATAGTTGGTTGCTCCTGTATTTGGTGCATATATATTTATGATTGTTATCACTTCCTCTTGGAGTTTTCCCCTAACAAGTATATAATGACCTTCTTTATCTTTTTTGATCATTCTTGGTTTAAAGTTCACATTGTCTGAAAGCAGAATAGCTACTCATGCTTTTTTCTGGATACTTGTAACATGGAGTATTGTTTTCCATCCTTTGACTTTCAGTCTTTGAGTTTTCTTTTGAATTAAATGTGTTTCTTATATATAGAATTTGTTGGATTCTGTTTCTTGATCCATTCTGCCAGACTGATTATTTGATTGGTAAATTGAGGCCATTTACATTAATAGTTATAACTGATATCTATTGTTTTCATTTTATTTTCCTGCTGTTGGTTCCCAACTTTTGCCCTGTGTTTGATTGCTTGCTCTGCTTGTTGGTTCCTTTCTATTGTTGTTCTTGAAATTGTGGTCATTTCTACCTCTTTCTAGAATATCTTTCAGTACTCCTTGTAGGGTTTGTTTGGCAGTAGTGAAGTTCTTCAGCTGTTTATTATTGGGGAAGTGTCTTATTTCTCCATTAATTTTGAATGATAATTTTGCAGAGTATATCAATCTGGGTTGGAAATTGTTTTCTTTCAGTACATGAAATACTTCACTTCAAGCTCTTTTGACTTGATAGTTTGTGTTGAGAAGTCTGACATGATTCTGATGGGATTTTCTTTATAGGTGATCTATTTCTTTTCTCTAATAGCTTTTAATATTCTGTTATTTTGCTGAACTTTTGAGACTTAATTATTATATGACTGGATGTAGATTTATTTTGGTTATAGCTAATTGGATTTCTCCATGCCTCACTTACCTGTACATAAGATTCTTTTTCCATGCTTGGGAAGTTTTCTGCTGTTATTTCTGCAAATAGTCTTTTTATGTTATTTGTGTTAACTCCTGCTTTTTCATTGACACCCATTAATCTTACATTGTTTTTCTTTGCATCATCTTGCAGCTACTGAATTGGTGTTTCCTGGTTCCTTGTTATTTTTAAGAGATCTTTCCTTTTGTGATCATTAGCTGCAATGCTATATTCAAGGTCTGAAAGTCTATTTTGTTTCATTCCAGCAGTTTTGCCAGATTTTGATCGAATTTTTAATTTCCTGGATATCTCTGAATCTTTTTCATGCATGCTATTTCTTTCCTATATTGTTCATTCAAGGTTGCCATCATTTTCTATGGTCCTCTATTTTCTTATCTATGTCTTCTTTAGATGTGCTAAACAATTCTTTCATTATTGTTTTCATTTCTTTTTTGCCTGGGAGATTAGTTCTGATTTG
>NW_004957317.1:0-1486 GCF_000276665.1 Chinchilla lanigera
TCTCCAAGATGAAGGCAAACTCTTAGCTGTGAGCCCCTGTACAAACGAAAAGTTAAACACTCCCAACATTCAATGGCACAAAATAAGCAGTATCATTTCAAAAGGTACAAACAGGGGGATACAGAGCATTGGGACCAAAGCAAGTCCAAAATGCAGCAGGGCTAACATTATGTCCTATAATTCCACATGGGACATCTGAAGCAACTTGTGGTACATTGTGAGTTCCAAAGGGCTTGCTCGAGTCCACCCCTGTGGCACTTCTGGTGGTTACAGCTTTCATGGCTTCTCTCTTAGGCCTGCTTTGCTCCCTCCTTGTAGATTTCCTCAGATGATCCATGGTCCTGGCTTTTTTAAACTTTTGAGGTCTCCAGGGCACCTTTTGTTTTATACTCATGGCTTCACATATCACCCTCTCAGGGGCACACTGCCTGGCCTCCCAGGCCTTCTGAAATCTGGGTGGAAGCCTCTTTAACCTCAGAACTCTTGTATTTTCCATGTACCTAAAGCCAGGTGCACGTGGATGATGTCAAGGTCTGCTGCCACCTGGAGCAGTAGCCAAGTTTTCCTCTCTCTTGGCCACAGGTGTCGAGTGGCTGGATCGCTGGGCACTCCAAACTTAATTCTGAGGAACAAATTTTTTATGTTGCTGCCATTCTGGAACCTGGGGCGGCGGCCGCCGCCATTCTGGAACATGGCGCTCAGCAGCTTTCTTCTCAAGGCCAGGTCTGTCACCTTTGTAGTTTTGAGGCTGCAAAGGGTGGAGACTTGTTGCTTCTTGTGATGTCCTCAGGCCATCTTTTCTATTCTCCTGTTCCTTCTCAGCAATAGAGATCTCCTCAGCTCTGTCTTTGCAGTCCACAGCTTTACTGGAGCTTCCTTCCTGGCCAAACTCACAACATTTTAAATCATCCTGCTGGGCTCTTTGCTCTTGATTTTTAATATACATCTGGCTAAAAGCCCCCAACAATAGCTATGCCACTGCCTCAACATTCGATTGCCTTGAAATTTCTTTTGCCAGATTAATGAGTCCACTGCCGCCCTTAATCTCAGTCTTAGGCAAAGTCTCTGGACATGAACAAAATTTAGAAAAACTTTCTGTCAAGCCATAACACACATTGTCTGTACTCCAGCAACCAATGCAGTCCTTCCCAGCAGAAACCTCCTGAACCTGGTCTTTACCGGCACAATTTCTATCAGCCTTCTGGGCTTCTGAGCTCTGACCAGAATCTCCCAGACAGAACAGCCAAAGGCGTTCTAAGAGCGCTTCTCTTTCAGGCGACATCTCTGAACCTTTCCGAACATTTCCCACAAGCCATTTCCAAAGGCTCTTGAACCACATGGTCAGATATAGTCACAGCAATGACCCCACTCCTGGTACCAAATTTTGTCTTGGTTACTTTTTCCTTGTTGCTGAGACAAAATACCCAACACCCAAAATGAAGGAAGGAAAGGTTTATTTAGCTTACAGTTTGTGGAGGTTTCAGTC
>NW_004957318.1:0-1563 GCF_000276665.1 Chinchilla lanigera
ACACATCTCACATTGACAGGACGTGTGCTTAGCTTTCCTTTCCTATGTGGCAGTCTTTACACATAAAAATTGTATGTTCCACACACACATCTCACTTTGACAGGATGTGTGCTTAGCTTTCCTTTCCTATGTGGCAGTCTTTACACATAAAAATTGTATGTTCCACACATACATCTCACTTTGACAGGATGTGTGCTTAGCTTTCCTTTCCTATGTGGCAGTCTTGTCACCTCTCTTCCTGTTTTGTCAGGAGCTTCCTACTACATTGTACAACATGCACTTAGCAGGGAAATAACATGTCAATAAAATATATTATCAAATACGTAATGAGTGCTTAGAATAGACATCATTTTCACATCAGCTGTTTACTTGCTTAAAAAACCTAAAACTATAAAAAATTAAAACCTGTGTGAACTACAGTATAAATACAAACAAAAGTCTACCACAGAAATAAGCTTTGCTCCTCCAACTGTCACACTCAAGGCAGTCTTCACATATGGCAACTGTATGTTCCATATACAAGTATCATGTACACTGATAGTACGTGTGCTCCGTCTTCCAGTACTCTCCTGTGGGGCACAGTTGACTTCTTTCTTGTTTTCCTGTTGTTGTAGTAAGTGTTTGTGACGCTGTGCCTGCCTGTTCACGTGGCAGCTCCCCAGGGGCGCCATAATTTGTTGGTGTAGTTCCCTGGGCAGAAACATTTTGTTTTTCCTCTGCTGTAAATGATCTCTTGTGAGTTCCAGTACCAATCTTCTAAGAAAAGGTCTCCATAACATTTTTCACTTGTTATTTTCTTTGAATACTATCAAACTATTTATACTGCACATGTTCAGGATCAAGTAAAACAACCACTGGCCAATGCTTTGTGTTTCAAGTGATATCATAGTTGCAAAACTCTACTCCGCCTTTGGTTTTATTGTAGAAAATTACTATTTCAGGCTCCATTTTGTTGAGATTTTCCTATGAATATTTTCATCATGGTGAAATGTTGACACCAGCAGTACTAGTTTGCTTTTCTTTGCCAAATACAAGGCCAATGTTATATCTTTTTGAAATTCAAAGACTGTAGCATACAATTCTGTGTTTTGAAATTGCACCATTTCATGTAGAATTTCTGCTTTGTTCCTGTGTACAGTTCCTGTGCTGGTCAACTTGTGCTCTCTTAGTAAATGTAACATCTATTGGAAACCAGTAAACGAATTGTTGAATGTTACAGTTCAATTAGTTTGGGAGATGGGAGCAACAAGTCTGTTTACATCATTTGGTTCATTACTATATGAATAAGGACCGGTGGCTGAATTCCAGGATAAATGTTTAAACTGAAAGCACAATAAGTCTTTATATCCAAAAGGATATAAATTTTTATGCCATATTTTGACCCATCCCTTTTCCACAAGTCTTTTACATTTCTGCAATTACCATGAGAAATCTGTGCTAAGTACAGCAGACACATGAATGCATTCATTTTAGCTAGTGAGATGTCATAATAAATGCGTGTTTGAATATGGTCACTGGTGCATACAGAACATTTTAGTTGCATTTCAGCCTTTGTGTATTTAA
>NW_004957319.1:0-1511 GCF_000276665.1 Chinchilla lanigera
AAAGGGGCCAAACAAACTCACTGGAAGCATGATATCTTCTTTAATAAATGGTGCTGGAAACATTGGCTTGCTACCTGCCAAAGACTGAAAATAGACCCAAGTCTATCACCATGCACCAAACTCAAGTCAGAATGGTTCACAGATCTCAAGATTAAAACAGAAACACTAAATGTATTGGAAGAGAAAGTAGGCAAAAACCTTGAAGTCATAGGGGTAGGCAGAGAGTTCATGAACAAAAACCAAACTGCAATTGAAATACTTCAATGTATCAACATCTGTGATCTCATCCTACTGAAAAATTTTCTGCACTTCTAAAGAAATAATCAGCAGAGTCGAAAGAAAACCCACAAACTTGGAAAAAATTTTAGCTGACTGTTCCTCAGAGAAAGGACTTCTCTCTAGAACATATAAAGAATTAAAAAGTATCAGCCCCCCTAAATTCATAGACCCAATCCAAAAATGAGCAGCAGAGATGAATACAAAATTCTCAGATCATGAAATACAAATGGCAAATAAATACATGAAGAAATGATCAAGATCATTAGTCATTCAAGAAATGAAAATTAAAACAGCATTGAGATTCCTCCTTACCCCAGTAAGAATGGCTACCATAAGAAATCAACCAATAGCAAATGCTGGTGAGGCTGTGGAGAAATAGGAACCCTTCTCCACTGCTGGTGGGAGTGCAGACTGGTGAAACCACTGTGGAAATCAGTTTGGAGAGTCCTCAGCAAACTAGGTCTAGAGGTCTCATTCAACCCAGCTCTCCCCCTGCTGGGTATTTTCCCAGAAGATCTAAAAACATCATACCACAGAGATATATGTGCACTTATGTTCATAGCAGCACAATTTGTAGTTAGTCAATTGTGGAAGCAACCCAAATGTCCATCCACCGAGGAGTGGATAAAAAATTTGTGGTACTTTTATATAATGGAATATTAGTCAGCTATAAAAAATGGTAAACTCGAGGCTTTTATAGGTAAATGGTCCCAACTGGAGACCATACTCATAAGTGATATTAATCAAAATTGCATATGCAAGCACCACATTGTCTCACTAGTGTGAAAAAAAAAGAGTTAATAAAAACTTGAAGGTATGGTAGACATTGTGAAATGAAGGGAAAACACTCAAGAGTAAAGGGCAACTGGGATGTGCAAAAAGAGGATAAAGAATGAGGAATTTTGTATGTATGTTTATACAGGATAGTTGACATAGTTGATCTACTGTCTTCTATTTCTTTGCTGAAAGAAACTGTCAGTGAGTCCTTGATTGATCAATATTGCATGTCTCTATTTGTCTTCATGAGAAAACTCTTTGGAGATATCAATATGTAATACAACAAGCATTGTTAATTTCCTACCGCTTTGTTTGCATATCTGTATTGTTTGTACTGTTCTTTTGCTGTTTTGTAAAAGATTGTCTGTCTGTTAATGTTTTCCTCCTTTTATTTTTAAAATAAAAAAAATAAAATAAAATAAAATTAACCTGTTGTGATTATGCCTATGGTCCAT
>NW_004957320.1:0-1498 GCF_000276665.1 Chinchilla lanigera
TCCTGAATCCTTGTTGCTTTCACAAGATCCTTTCTTTCATGGTCACTAGCTGCCATGCTGTCTTCAAAGTCTGAGATTCTATCTTCAGCTTCTTTCAAGCAGTTTTGGTAGCTTTCAATGGCAGCTTTATTTTCCTGGAAGTCTCTTTGAAACTGGTTCATGCATTGTAAGTGCTTTCTATATTTTTCATTGAATGCTTCTGTCCCTTGCCCTTGTTCTTCTATTTTCGTATATGTTTCTTCTCCAGAGTTTTTGAGCAGCTCCTTCATTATTTTTGTCCTTTCATTTTTTGCCTAAGAGATTATTTCTATCTCATCTCTTCTATGGCCTTTTAGGGTTGTTTCTTTACTTCCATTGCAATCATTTCAGCTCTTTCAGGCATGTGTTTACCAAGTTCGCCTATGTTGATGTCTTCTGGACTTGTTCTGAGTGGGGTGGAGTTCTGGGGTTGTGTTTTATCTCTTCGTTTTGTCATGTTTGCTACTGGATGCAGAAAGCTCAGTTTCCCTCTTCAATAGCTGCACAGCAAAGGCCCCTAGTGTCCCTAGTTTTCCTGTTGGTCAGATTTGCCCCTTAGTGACCTCTGAGAAGTGCTACTTAGTCTCAGGTTTTCTGGCAGTTGTTGATTTGTATCTAGTTATCCCTATTCTCAGACATGGGCATTAGTGTCAGCTGATGGCCAACCATCTGATCCAGCATTTCAGTTCAGGGCATGTGCAGTTCAGCACATGTGCATGGCCCAGACTCAGGTTGCACTGGTGTGACAATCCTGGTGCAGTGGACCTATGTCCCCAAGCAGTTCAGGGTACCGGCAAAATCCAGACACAAACTTCAGTGTTGACAGTTTGTGAACCACCTGATTCTGTGTCTCCAGTCAGTTCAGGACACATACAGGAACCAGATGCAGGCTGGACGGGTAGCAATCACAGACAGCCCATGCCTTTGACCCTCTAGTGGGTCCGGGAGAAAGTTAAGCACAGAGTCGAACTGCTGGACCAGCAGCTCTTGGAGCGCTCACTCACTTGGCATAGGGCATGTGCATGGAGAGGCCACACGTGCTGACCCCAGACAGGGAAATCCCTAGGGCTTCTGAGTGAGGAGCTCCTGTCTTCCGCGGGTGCAGGGAATGCAGAGACTCAGTCTGTAATGGCGGCGGGGTCCTGGTTCACCCGCTCTGCCCTCACGAAGTAGATGGAAATACCTGGCTCTCTCCGCGAGTTTCAGCTGGGAACCGTCCCAGTGTGAGTGAAGCACGGACTAGAACCAGGGGACCAGCAGCTCTTGGAGCACTCGTACACTCAGCGCAGAGCATGCAGGGAAGGGCTACATGCACCCCCGCTCCATCCAGAGAAGTCCCTGGGGCTTTTGAAGGAGGACCTCCTGTCTGCTGCGGGTGCCTGGAGGGCAGAGACTCAGTCTGTAAGGAAGGAAATTCTTGAGCTACTTAAAAACAAAGCTTTTATTCTATATTACTCCCCCTTCTGGTCATACTTGTCAT
>NW_004957321.1:0-1505 GCF_000276665.1 Chinchilla lanigera
TCTAGTGAAACTCTGTATTATCTCTAATGTTTTATGGCAGAATTATTTTCTTATTCCCTTTAATGGTTTGAGCAATCTTTCATTCTTACATCTGGTAGTCTGCGCAATGTAGTTGAGGATAGCGATATGTAATATAACCACTGTTGATTCATATTATTTTGTCTTGAGACCCTGTAACACTTTGAATGTTCTTGCTTTGATTTGTTTATGTTCGTGATACTGGTTCTATTTTTTGTTTGGTTGTTTCTCATTTACTACTCTCTTTAAAATAAAAAAAATTAAGAAAAAAACTTTAGGAAAAGTCTTTGTGATTTAGACCTATTATTGAATTCCTATCATCTTGTTTAGTGAAATTCTGTATCATTTCTAATGTTTTTATTATCTTTTAAAATATAAAAAAATAAAAGAGTTAGGCAAGTGAATTTTAGGTCAGTTTTTTATGTTCTGTTGTGGTAGAGCTTACCTGAAACCTGGGTTCAATTGCTAGCACTGCAAAACCAGAAAACTAAAACCAAACCAAACTAAGGACCAATCAATTGAATGACACCAAGTTTAAAGTTTTTGTGAGAAAGACAGTTAAGAAAATAACATATTAGAAGAAAATATTTCCAAATCACACCTCTGACAAAGCATTTCAATCCAGAAAATACAATGAACTCTCAAAATTTAACAGTAAAACAAGAGCAACTCAGTTTAAAGATGGACAAAAGACTTGAATGAAAGCCACAAAAGAGGACATAATAGAGAACAAAAGCCCACGATGAAAAGATGTTCAACATCGTTAGCAATTACAGTGATGCAAATTTAAATCACAATAAGCTACCCCTGTACAATATATGAATGGCTAAAATAAAAAACGCTGAAATATCATGTGCTGACAAGAATGTGAAACAACTGAGACATTGCTAGTGGGGATTAAAAAATGACCCAGCGTTCTGAGAAATAGTCTAGCAGTTTCTTATACAGGTAAATGCATTCCTACCATATACCCTACTTGGGTTTTTACACTAAGGGAAGGAAAATGAATGTTCACACCAAACCTGTTCGTGAGCTGGGCCTGGTGACATATGCCTGTAACCCCAGCACTCCAGGAAGCTAGGATAGGAGGATCTGAAGTTTGAGCTCAGCCCGAACACTTAGCAACTCAGTGAGACGTTGTCTCAAAAACATTAAAAAACTGAAAAAGGGCTGGGAAATTTAGCTGAGTAAACATGCCCCGAGTTTGATGCCTACTACTGAAAAATAAATTTTATATATGTCATGACAAAGTCAGATTTTCATAGGGATGATTTTCATTAACAAATTAATAAAAGTAACTTGTGCTGTTAATAAATCAAGACAAAATACACTCGCTTCTCTAGATGTAGAAAACTATGTGATAACATTCAATATTTATCATGATATTGTAAACATGTCCATTTTCCCTGAGTTTGTCCGTAGATTCACAATCACAACCAAAATCATGAACCAACAGTGTTTTTGTGGATAATTTTTAGAATTAAGGG
>NW_004957322.1:0-1516 GCF_000276665.1 Chinchilla lanigera
AAGCTACCATGATAAAATCAGCATGGTACTGGCAAAAAAAGACCTGAAAATCAATGGAACAGATTAGAAGATGCAGATACAACTACAAACACATTTCATTTAAAAATGAAACTCTGAATCATTTTTAATGTTTTTTATTATTTTTTATTCACTTTAATGATTTGATCAATCTTGCATTCTTGCATCTGGTTATCTGTGCAACTTTGTCAAAAATAATAATATGTAATATAACAACCACAGTTAATTCCTTTTTGTTTTATTATTTTTTATTCTGTTTAATGGTTTAATCAATCTTGCATTATTACATCTGGCAATCTAGTCAACTTCGTTGAAGATGGCAATGTCTAATATAACATCCACTATTAATTCCTATCATTTTGTTTTGAAACCCTGTATCATTCTTATTGTTTTGCTTTGTTTTGGTTTTGTCTATGTTGCTATTTTGTTATTGTTTTTTATCCTCCTTAAAATAAAAAAATACTTTGGATATCTTTTTCTTAATTATCTACTGCAATTCACCTTATTCATAGCAAAAATAGTTTTGCTACTATTCTATTAGAAAGATAAGTTAATTCGAGTAATAGGCACTTCACTGTTGATCATTTGCACTACCAGAGGTTCCACTTAACAAAAGTACAGTGGATGCTATTGCAATTATTGGATGAGAATATATCGATATAGCTCAAGGGACCTAATATAAGCAGGGGCAACATGAATATAGAGATACAGAAAGAAAACTCAGTCAGACTTAAAGTAAGAAACAAGGAACTTTAGGGAAAAATACAGCTAGGGCTAGCACTGGTATTGCCTGAAGTATCAAGTAAAGTGGTATAGACCTCAGGCAGCACTATTCACAAAGATATTTCCAGGAAGACTCCAGCATGGCAAATTCCAAATTTATTCAGCTCCCCTACCACTTTATATAAAATAGCATTTTGCACGTTTTTGTCATGTGGGATAATTATTTACTCCTAACCATTATGTGAGGTGTAATACATGATACAAGTGCAAAGATTTTATTACTAAATATATGACTATATGTCCAATAATTAACAGAAATAATATAGAAAATGTTTATTATATCATCACTGAATCAGTTAGAATAATAATGAAATCATCCAGAGCTTTCTTTTCCTTATTATTCCATCACTATCTAAACAAGAGCACTATGCTACTCATACTTTGGTCATTAATAGATGAAATGAAAACTAAAAGAGAAGATTACAAGTGCAAGGGGAATATACTCAGTATGGTCACTTGGGTTTGACACTTGGAATCTTCAATGAATGATGATGAGATGTGCTTATTATTCTGGGGGAGAGCTGGCATCATTTCAGAAAGTCTGTATACTATTAAGTCTGTAACTATTAAGCCCATAAGAATCTGTGTTATATGTTATAATCTGATGCTAGTACTGTTGTATTTGCCAAACCTTCTACTCTACAATTTAAAGCATGCCAAACACTAATGTATCTACTAGATTGAAATCCAGCCTTTTCCATTTTGTAACTGTCTA
>NW_004957323.1:0-1509 GCF_000276665.1 Chinchilla lanigera
AGCCTTCCCTCACCTCTGTCCCTGCCCTCTGGTAATCATCTTTCTACTCTATGTTTCCTAAGATTGGCTTTTTAGTGGTTCATAGATAAGTGAGGTCATGTGGTATTTGTATTTCTGTGCTTGCCTTATTTCACTTAGCACACTGTTCCCCTCATATTGTCATGGAGGATAACATTCACTCACTCAATACACATGCATTTTCCAAAGCTAGGAAACGGTCACTGTGTCCTTATACCGCATTTCCTTTATCCATTGATCCAAACTGATGGACTCTTAGGTTGTCTTCGTGTATTGACTATCGTGAGTAATGTTTGATGAGCATAGGACACATATCCCTTCCACATACCAATTTCTTTTTCTTTGTACTTTTTGAGAAAGGATTTCAGGGTGCAGATCAGGCTGCTCTGATCTCACATTGTAGCCCAGGCTTGCCTCAAACTCCCAGCAATCTTCCTGCCTCAGCTTCCTGACTGCTGGGATTCCTTGTGTGCTCCACCATGCATAGATCCACATACCAATTGCATTTCTTTTGGCCATGACCCAAAAGTGGGATCCCTGGAACACATGGATTTCAGTTTTTTGGGCAACCTCTATACTTTCTTCTAAAAGTGCCCGCCTAGCTGGGTGTGATGGTGCACATCTGTTATCTCAGCACTTGGGAGGTTGAGGTAAAAGATTCACCACAAGTTCTAAGGCTGGCTGGGCTAAATAGTGTGCACGAGGCCAGCCTGCACTACCTAGTCAGACCTTTCTCAAAAACAAAATATAACACAAAAGACCAAAATGAACTGGTCATAAGAACTTAAATTCCCATCAGCACTGTACTTAGTTTTCTTTTCTGCAAGTTGTCACCAGCGTTTACCATCTGTGTTTTTATCTCTTTGTTTGTTATGGAGCTGCGCATTGAACTCATGGTCTTGCTCACGCTAGGGAAGTGCTCCCGCCCTGAGGAACACCCTCGGTGCTCATCTGCCTATTTAGTCATAGCCGTTCTCACAGGTGTGAGGGCACATCATGTTGCAGTGTTAGAGACTGATCGATTTCAGGGATGTCAAACATTTGTGCGTGTGATTGTTGGCCATTGCTATCTTTTACTGAGAAATATCTGTTCAGTTTATTTATCTATTTTTATGCTAGGGGAATTCAACAAGGTTGAATAAAGGAGGAGTGACTTTGGAGTTTCTTAAAGGAAATCAATTAAAATCTCAGGTCCTTGGAAGAAAAGGAGGGATGTTCATCCTGATACCAAAATTAATCTGACATAAGAGACTTGTAGATCTAGCAAAACATAGGCATAGGACCTTATAAAGCAGTAAACTAGCCCACTGGACTCCTGTGGCTTTCAAGCTGACCCGACTTGAGCAGGAACCACCCTCCGGGAAGTTCCCCTGCAAAACAGAGAGATGGCACAGGGGTGGCTAAATCCATCCACAGGGCAGACCTAGAATGAAAGGCCCTGCACCAATTTTGATTTCCTGCAGACAAAGGACACTGCAGCCTGGCAACAAA
>NW_004957324.1:0-1556 GCF_000276665.1 Chinchilla lanigera
CCACCTTGCAATTCCCATTTTGCCTGCCTTGAATACACCTCACGTTGTGGATCTGCTCTACAAAAATCCCTAAAAAAGGCAAGATCCTTGGCAAATTATTCGGGACCCCTGCTGCCTCTCTCTCAGACAGCAGCTTTCTTTTTTGCAATAAATATGTCCTGTTTTAAACCTCTGTTGTTCCTAAAATTCTTTCTTTGATTTTAGAGAACACAAACTTGTAGCAGACATCGAGCAGGCTGGGAGCTTCTTTGTCCTTATCACCAGGCGTCCCAGGCTGCTGTTCAGAGCTGCACCGGGCACTGTTAATATGAGCCACAAAAGCCCAATCTCTAGTTAAGTCCAGTCCACGTGCTTTGCTGGTAAATTAAGTTCCTGAATGTTCATTTTGAAATGGCTGGAACTTGAGAATCAGCTTCTTTCAAACTTTTCCTTCCTCAGCATGTATCTTGAGACACACAGGCTTGTATCACTTGTCCCAAGCTGTTGACCAAAGTCCTAGCTCTAAAGCACTGAGCCCTCTGGAGGCAGAATTCCTCTACTGGAACTTCATGGTTCACCAGTGTTTGGAAGCTCTGTGGCTGTGGTGTGTCTGAAGGTATCATCCTGTGCTATCTTCCCACTCTTTAAAAGCAGCCCAAGCTTACACTTCCATCATATGCATAGATCTCTGCCACTTTGATCTCAGTGCATATGGTCTGGCCAAACCTGCTAGGGTCCATGAGCTACCAGCTGTGGTCTTGCTCACTCAGAGGGAGACAGAAATCCTTCCTGTGTTCTGCTGCAGTGTGAACAAGAAGCATGCCACACAGGGCTCTCTCATTTCTCTCTTTCCTCTGGGGTTGTATTTGGTGGTTAGTAGTTGAGAATGGCTCTGGTCTGCACCAGCTTCATCCCAATTATCTCCACCAAAGATGCTTGCTGGAACATCAAACTCATATTAGGGAGAAAGAAGAAAAAGTACAGTTGCACTATTTCAGGATAAAAATGTTTGTTGAAATATTGGGGGGGCGATGGAAGCAAGGAGAAATGGAGGCAGAGAAGGAGAGAGCTAGGCAAGTGAAATATATGAGTGAAAGAACACTTGCCCAGCGTACGTGAGAATCTATGTTAGACCTCCAACATCTCAGAAATGAAAGTTGACCAATTTAGTTATCACTTTTTAATATTTAAATGGATGTAGAATGTTCTTTTTAGACTCATGTAGTATTTCTTTTTCCCATTAAATTTCTTTTGCATTTTGATTGTTTTTACTGATGTTTTAATGTCCATTAAGATTCATACTAGGTCCCTTGTATGTTTTACTTTGAATAGTATCCTGACAGTTTTATAAGGAAATTGGGAGAGGTTTCAACAGGTCTGCCAGCTATGTCTCGTTTCAAAGATTAGTGCCTTATATAATTCTCCTGATCATAAGAACATTTCAGGTAAGTTGTGGAAGGGGGTTTTATGTAAAATTCTATTGTGTGCTTTCTCAAGCTTACTATACTGATGGAATATTCCTTTGTGAAAAACTGTACCTGAAAAGGCTCAAGGTAATTGCTTCATGTGTCTGTGTG
>NW_004957325.1:0-1561 GCF_000276665.1 Chinchilla lanigera
TTTGAAGATACCAAAGTATAGCACAGCAACTATTGATAATCTCCTACCTCTTTTGTCTGTAACTCACTATTATTTGTCTATTTGTTTCCCTGAGAAACTATCTTGTAGATAACAATATGTAAAACAATAACCATTCATAATTTCCTACCACTTTGTCTGTAATTTGGTAAGCCCCCCTATTATTATGTTATCCTTCTTTACTCTTTAAAATAAAAAAATAAAAATAAATAAATTTGTGATCAAACTTCAATTTTTACTGTTTAATTTTAAATTTCTAAATAGGTTGTATGAAATTTTCTTAGGTATTTTCTAGGTGCCCCCCCCACTTGATCCCCCCACAGCTGAGGGTCTCACAGGGTAGCCCAGGCTGGCCTCAAACTCGAGATCCTCCGCGCTCAGCCTGGAATTACAGGCTTGCACCACCACACCGGGCTCTGTGTGCTTTTTGCATTCACTTTTACATCATTTTAATTAGGCAAGTTGTACTAAAAATGCACACAAAGAAAAAATGCTTTTCACTCTTAATCTGGTATCTAGCTTGGTAATTATAGGGATGCATAATTATACAATGATAAACTATAATCCTCTTGTCTTAAAAGCTGCTCAAGATTAAAGATTAAATGGGCCCTTGGCATTATTGGTGGACCAGAGTGGGCAGTGCAGAAATCTTTAACACATATTGGTGCTGAGGGTGGTGCTGCACGCCTGTAATCCCAGCACTTGGGAAGCTGAGGCAGGACAGTCGTTGTGAGTTTGAGGCCAGCCTGGGCTACAAAGTGAGCTCAAATCCAATGTGAACTCCATAGTGAGACCCTGTCTCAAAAAGACCAAAACTAAAGAAAACATATTGGGTTCTGGCAAAATTTTAGGCAGGACAAAGTTGATTACTTTGTTTTTTTTCCAGTACCAGGAATCAAACTCATGACTTTGCGCTTGCCAGGCAGGCACTGTGCCGCTGAGCTAAATCCCCAGCCCCTGATTATTTTGATTATGTATACATTTATTTTTAGACACATATATATATATCAGGCAGGGTAATAACCTAGTTTTTAGGAAAGTGTCACTGCTCTGAATGTGTGCACGTATACACACATACTGTTGAGTTGCTATTTATATAGGTCGAAACTGGTGGAGTATTGGAAGTTCTGTATTGTTTAAGCCAGACTATATTTACATACCTACACATATAAAGCTCAGTGTCTAATAGGTTTTGTGCTATAATACATTTGTGCTAGAGACTGATTTACAATTTTTAAAAATGCTTTCTTCTTGCAACTGCTTAGTCGTTTAGAAGGACTGAAATGTTACTGTGCAGCTGAGAATATGACTTGTTCTGCAGTCAATGGTGCAGAATTGAGTAGGTTCTAGTGACATATTTGTGTTCTGCACAAATATGGCAAATGTGATGGGTTTGGGTGTCATATCTAAAACGGGTGCACTAACCTAACACTCTGGAAGAGCCTGAGTCACTAGAACCAATGTGGACTTTATTGAAGTGGAACTGTATTAACTTGGTAAAGACACAGAGTCACTCTGTGGCTGCTCCCGGACTCTCAGAAAC
>NW_004957326.1:0-1499 GCF_000276665.1 Chinchilla lanigera
TTCATGAACTCTCTGCCTACCCCTATGTCTTCAAGGTTTTTACCTTCTTTCTCTTCCAATAGATTTAGTGTTTCTGGTTTAATATTGAGATGTGTGAACCATTTTGACTTGAGTTTGGTGCATGGTGATAGGCTTGGGTCTATTTTCATTCTTTGGCAGGTAGCAAGCCAATTGTTCCAGCACCATTTATTAAAGAGGCTATCGTTCTTCCAGTGAGTTTGATTGGCCCCTTTATTAAAGATTAGGTAGCTGAGTGTGTTTTTGGTTGTGGCTGTTTCTTCCAGTCTGTTCCATTGATCCTCAGGCCTGTTTTTTAGCCAGTACCAGGTGGATTTGATGACAGTAGCTTTATAGTATAATTTTAGGTCAGGGATTGTGATTCCACCTGACTTGTCCTTGTTGCCAGGACTGCTTTTGCTATTCTGGGTCTCTTCTGGTTCCAGATGAATTTAAGGCATATTTTCTCAAGATCTATGATGTATGTTAATGGTAGTTGAATGGGAATTTGCATTGAATCTGGACAGCAGTTTTTAGAGTATGGCCATTTTCACAATGTTGGTTCTTCGTATCCATGAGCAAGGAATGTTTTTCCATTTATTGAAATCTTCTTCGATCACTTTTTTCAGAGTACTGTAGTTTTCACTGAAGAGATCTTTGACTTCTTTTGTTAGATGGATTCCTAACTATTTCAATTTCTTGGATGTTATTGTGAAAGGTATGGTTTCTTTAATTTTTCTCTCAGTCTGTTTGTTGTTTGTGTATAGGAATGCTATCTATTTCTGGGTGTTAACTTTGTATCCAGCTACACTGCTGAATTTGTTGATTAATTCAAGGAGTCTTCTTGTGGAGTTTTTGGGGTCTTCCATATAAACTATCATGTCATCTGCAAATAGTGATAGTTTTACTTCTTCCTTTCCTATCCTTATTCATTTTATTTCTCACTCCTGTCTAATTGCTCTGGCTAGGGGCTTCAGAAGTATATTGAACAGGAGTGGTGACAGCAGACACCCTTGTCTTGTTCCCAATTTTAAAGTAAAACCTTTCAGTTTTTGTACATTGAGAATGATGTTAGCTGTTGGATTGTCATATGGCTTTGATCGGGTTAAGGTAAAGGCCATCTATTCCTATTTTCTGTAGAGTTTTTATCCTAAATGCATGTTGGACCTTGTCGAAAGCTTTCCTGCATCTATTGAGATGATTATGTGGTTTTGGTCTTTGGCTCCATTGATATGGTGTATAACATTAACAGATTTGCGAATATTGAACCAATCTTGCATTCCTGGAATGAATCCAACATGGTTGTGATGTATGATTGTCTTAATAATTTGCTGCATTCTATTTGCTAGTATCTTATTGAGTATCTTTGCATCTATATTCATTAGGGAGATTAGTCTGTAGTTCTCCTTCTTGGTTGGGTCTTTCTCTGTTTTTGGTATCAGTATGATGCTTGCCTCCAGAAATGAGTTAGGGAGAATTGCTTCCTTTTCAATTTCATTGAA
>NW_004957327.1:0-1555 GCF_000276665.1 Chinchilla lanigera
ACTTTGAAGATACCTAAGTATAGTACAACAACTATTGATAATCTCCTACCTCTTTTGTCTGTAACTCACTATCATTTGTCTATTTGTTTTCCTGAGAAACTATCTTATAGATAACAATATGTAAAACAATAACCATTGACAATTTCCTACCACTTTGTCTGTAATTTGGTAACCTCCTCCTATTATTATGTTATCCTTCTTTTACTCTTTAAAATAAAAAAAAAGAAAATTACAATATTCTGATAAAAGAGAATGAAGAAAATCTCACAAAATGGAAAGATATTCCTTGCTCATGGATAGGAAAAACCAACAGTGTGAAAATGGCCATACTCCCAAAAATGTTATAGAGATTTAATACAATCCCAATAAAAATACCATTACCATACCTCACAGGTCTAGAAAAAAACATTGATAAACTTTCTCTGGAACCAGAAGAGACCTAGAATAGCAAAGGCAATCCTGGACAACAAAGGAAAGGCAGAAGGCATCACAATTCCTGATTTGAAATTATACCACAAAGCTACTGTGATAAAATCAGCATGGTTCTGCCAAAAAAAAAAAAAAAAGACTTGAGGATGAATGGAAGTTGCAGACACAATTACAAACAAATTCAGCCACCTTATCTTTGACAAAGGACATAAGCATGTTCACTGGAAGAAAGATAGCCTCTTTAATAAATGGTGCTAGATAAACTGGCTCTCTACATGTCCAAGGCTAAAGTAGACTCATGTCTATCATCATGCAATAAACTAAAGTGAAAATGTTTCAAAGATCTAAATATTAAAACAGAAACACTAAATCTACTGGAAGATAAAGTAGGTAGAAATCTTGAGGACACAGGAGTAGGCAGGGAGTTCATGGACAAAACCCAAACTGCTTGGGAAATACTTCAAAGAATCAACAACTGGGATCTGATATTATTAAAATGTTTTTGCACATCATAAGAAATCACCAAGAGAATGAAAAGAAAACTCATGAATTAGGAAAAAAATTTAGCCAGCATCCTTCAGAGAAAGGACTTTTTTCTAGAACAAATAAAGAATTTAAAAAAATCAGGCCTCCCAAATTCAAAGACCCAGTCCAAAAATGGACATCTGAGATGAATACACATTTTTCAGATGAAGAAATACAAATAGCTAATAAATATATGAGAAAATGTTCAACATCAGTGGTCATTTGAAAAATGCAAATTAAAACTACACTGAGATTCCATCTCACCTCAGAAAGAATGATTATCTTCAAGAAAACAACAAATAACACATGCTGGTGGGGCGGTGGGAAAAAAGGAACCTTTCTCCATTGCTGGTGGGAGTGTAGACTGGTACAAGCAGTGTGGAAATCATTGTGGAGATTCCTCAAAAAGTTAGGATTAGAGGTCTCACTTAACTTAGCTATTCCCCTTTTGGGTATTTTCCCAGAAGAAATGAAAACATCATACCACAGCGATGTATATGTACCCCTGTTTATAGCAGCACAGTCTGTAGTAGCTAAATCTTGGAAACAACCCAAATGCCCATCAGCTGTGGAATGAATAAAAAAGAAGTGGTATTTTCAT
>NW_004957328.1:0-1435 GCF_000276665.1 Chinchilla lanigera
AAAAACTATATCAGATGGGCCTTTGGGTTGTATCCAAAATTTAGCTATTACAAACTATACTGCTGTAAACATGGGTGCATATGTATCGCTGTGGTATGATGTTTTTAATTCTTCTGGGAAGATACCCAGAAAGGGAATAGCTGGGTTGAATGGGACGTCTCATCCTAATTTTTAAAGGAATCTCCACACTCATTTCCACAGCAGTTACACCAGTCTACACTCCCACCAACAGTGGAAAAAGGTTCCTTTTTCCCCACAGCCCCTCCAGCACTTGTCATCAGTTGATTTTTTGACAATGGCCATTCTTTCTGGGGTGAGATGGAATCCCAGTGTTGCTTTCATTTGCATCTCTTGAATGACCAATGATGTTCAACATTTTTTCATGTATCTATTTGCCACTGGTATTTCTTCATCTGAGAAGCACGTATTTAACTCAGATGCCCATATCTGGATTGGGTCTTTGACTTTGGGAAGTCTAATTTTTTTCAATTCTTTGTATGTTCTAGATACAAGTTCTCTATCTGAGGGACAACTGGCTACAATTTTTTCCCATTCTGTGGGCTGACTTTTCACTTTGTGGGTGACTTTTTTGGTTGTGCAAAAGCTTTTTAATAAGGTGAGATCCCATTTGTTGATTCTTTGCAATACTTCCCTTACAGTCTGGGTTTTGTTCATCAAGTCTCTGCCTACACCTATGTCTTTGAGATTTCTACCTATTTTCCTTTTCCAGTAAATTTAGTGTTTCTATTTTAATATTCAGATCTTTGATCCCTTTTGACTTTATTTTAATGCACGGTGATAGACATGGGTCTAGTTTTAGTCTTTGGCATGTGGAAAGCCAGTTTTTCTAGCACCGTTTATTACAGAGACTATCTTTCTTCCAGCAAATGTTTGGCTCCTTTGTCAAAGATAAGATGGCTGAGTGTGGTGGTTGGGGTTGTGTATGCATTTTTTATTCTGTTCCATTGATCCTCAGGCCTGCTTTTTTGCCAGTACCACGCTGATTTTATCATAGTAGCTTTATACTATAATTTCAGGTCTGGGATTGTGATGCACTCTGACTTGTCTTTGTTGCCCAGAATTGCTTTTGCTATTTTAGGTCTCTTCTGGCTCCAAATGAATTTTAGAGGTGTTTTCTCTAGATGTGTGAGGTATACTAATGGTATTTCAATTAGGATTGCATTAAATCTGTATAGCAGTTTTGGGAGTTTTCACTCCCCAAACTCCCAAAACATGGCTATTTTCACTATGTTGGTTCTTCTCATCCAAGAGCAAGGGATATCTTTTTTTGATATCCTCTTTGATTTCCTTTCTTAGGGTACTATACTTTTCACTGTATAGATCTTTTAAATCCTTTGTTAGAGTGATTCCTAAGTATTTCTTTCTTTTTTTTTTTTTTTTTTTTTCAGCATACTGTAATTTTCAATGTATACAT
>NW_004957329.1:0-1553 GCF_000276665.1 Chinchilla lanigera
CCTACTGGGAATCACACTCAAACCTCGTGCTTGCAAGGCAGGTGCTGTGCCACTGAGCCCCTCTGAGTGTTATTTTAATGTGCATTTCTTGAATGACCAATGATGTTGAACACTTTTTTCATATATTTATTCGCCATTTGTATTTCTTCACTGACAAGTGTGTATATATCTCAGATGCCCAATTTTTGACTGGGTCTTTTAATTTTGGGGCCCTGATTTTTAAAAATTCTTCATATATTCTAGATAGAAATCCTTTGTCTGAGTGACAGTTAGCTAAATTTTTTTTTTCCCAATTTGTGGGTTTTATTTTTACTCTGGTGGTGATTTCCTTTGATTTTTAAAAAAGTTTTCAAAAGGGGACTTGGAATATAGCTCAGTGTCATAGCACATGCCTGGCAAGCCCAAGTCCTGAGTTCAATTCCTGGTACCACAAAAAAAAAATTTCAAAGGATGAGATCC
The DNA here is from genome assembly GCF_000276665.1 of Chinchilla lanigera. NCBI lineage: Eukaryota > Metazoa > Chordata > Mammalia > Rodentia > Chinchillidae > Chinchilla > Chinchilla lanigera. The sequence continues at coordinate 460 of NW_004957329.1, forward strand.
CAGATGCTGATTCTTTGAAGTACTTCCTGTGCAGTTTGGGTTTTTTTTTTTTTAATTTAAATTTGAACTTTTTTATTTTGAAGAAAATAAAAAACAGTATCAAAATAACAACAACATAAAAAAACACAAAAACAATAAAAATGATACATAGTTTCAAAACAAAATGATAGGAATTAACAGTGGTTGTTATATTACATGTTGTTATCTTAAACCAAGTTTCTCAGATTACCAAATATAAGAATATAAGATTGATCAAGCTATTAAAGAGAACACCATTGTGAAAATGACCATACTCCCCAAATTTTTGTATAGATTCAATGCAATCCCAATTAATATACCATTAGTATACCTCACAGATCTAGAGAAAACATTCCTAAAATTCATCTGCAACCACAAGAAACCTAGAATAGCAAAAACAATCTTGGGGAACAATGAAAAGGCAGGAGGCATGACAATTCCTGACTTGAAATTATACTACAAAGCTATTGTGATAAAATCAGCATGGTACTGGGAAAAAACAGACCTGAGGATCAATGGAACAGATTAGAAGATGCAGACAGAACTCCAAACACACTCAACCACCTTATCTTTGACAAAGGGGCCAAATATGTTCACTGGAAGAAAACCTCTTTAATAAATGGTGGTTTGGTTTTTGTTTATGAATTCTTTGCCTACCCCTATATCTTCAAGATTTCTACCTACCCTCTCTTCCAGCAGATTTAGCTATTCCTCTTCTGGGTATTTTTCCAGAAAACTGGAAAACATCATACTGCAATGTTGTACATGCACCCATGTTTATAGCAGCCCAATTTGTCATAGCTAAATCTTAGAAACTACGCAAATGCCTATCAACTGAAAAATGGATAAAAAGATGTGTTATTTTTATACAATTGAATATTACTCAGCTATAAAGAAAAACTCAAGGCTTTTATAGGTAAATGGATGCAACTAGAGACCGCACTCATAAGTGAAATAAATTGGACCTGCATGTGTAAATATCATATTGTCTCTGTAGTGTAAGAAACTGAAAGAGTAAATAAAATCCAAAAGGTACAATAGATACTGTGAAAGGGAAAGAAGCTGCTCAAAAGGAA
>NW_004957330.1:0-1544 GCF_000276665.1 Chinchilla lanigera
GGAACATAACGTGGGAAGTGCTGGAGGTCACTAGGTCGGAATGCCAGGTCTAGGTGTTAGGACAAGGTGCTGTGCGTGGCCCCTGGGGCACTCCTGAAGGGCTTTCTGCAGTTGGTGGCACATCTGGGTGTGGCTGCCTGGGCAATTTTGGAAGCATTACTAAAAGTACTCTGCAGAGTAGGTGGTCTAGCTAGGAGGAGGTCTGCTTGTTCCTGGTCCCACTTGCTGACTAGTTTGAAGTAGAATTGCTTCATTTTCTAGACTCTGTGGATTGTTAGCTCATCTTTCATAGCTTCATTACTAAAATTAAACAAGGGCCGGGTGTGGTGGCACACGCTTGTAATCCCAGCACTTGGGAGGATCAGGCAGGAGGATCATTGGGAGTTCGAGACCAGCCTGGGCTACAAAGTGAGCTCAAGGCCAGCCGGAACTGCATAGCAAGACTCTGTCTCAAAAAGAAAAAATAAATTAAACAAATTACTGTTTGTCCATCAATTAATGCAATGGCAGCACAGTGCTCAATTAGTAGCTTTAAAATAAGATTCAGAGAGACAATTGTAATTGAGTACTTCAGAGACATGTATTTGTGTTCAAATTTGATGTCAAAGTCCTACAAGTTTTATTTTAAAAGTTGTAATACCATATAAACAATCCTCTTCAGAAAAATGTTTCTTCCAAAGATGAGACTTTCTGTCATTATAGTTTCTTAAGAGTGTAATGTATTTCATATAATGTTGTTTTCTACTTTGTTTTGAGACAAGGTCTTACTACATAGTCTAGGTTGGCCTTAACTCCCTGTGTAGCTCAGGCTGGCCTCGAACTTGAGATTTTCCTGCCCCAACCTCCTCAGTGCTACTATTGCAGACGTGCACCATCGTGCCCCATTCTCATTCTGGACTTTAAGCTCAAAATCAAAGCTAGTTTTTCTCTTCACATACTATAGAAATGATGCCTGAAATTATAGCCTTTAGTTTTTCTCTTCACCTAGTCAAGATATTTCTTTGAGAAATTATATGTGAACTGAGAATTTACTTATATTAGCAATAGTTAAACAGAGAGGTACAAGTAGGTACTTAGTAAATATGAGTGTATATAGCAATGGAAATTGAAGTGTCTGATTATAAACAGAATTATCTATTTAGGAGGCATGGAATACTTTATGGAAGATTCTGAAATAAAATTATGAATATTTTTAGATTAGCATGATTCTAAATGTCCCAAGGAAATTATTAAAATGTGGTAAAGGGCTGAGGATGTAGTTCAGTGGTAGGTGCTTGGCTGGCATGGGTGAGACCCTAGGTTTAATCCCCAGTACTGCCAAAAAAAGACAGAAAGAATATTAATGTTTGTATATATGGGTGGTTCAAAAATAATCTAAAATGGCTAGAAAATATTCCAAAATCTGATGGCAGGGTGAGTAGATTCCTTTGCTTTTTGACTTTTGCAGACTTGAACAATGACCACAGTTGACAAAGCTGAATCTTCCGACCCATCAACCTGTCAGAATCAGCCCGGCCGTTCGGAGGCAGTTGCACCTGGAGACC
>NW_004957331.1:0-1499 GCF_000276665.1 Chinchilla lanigera
CTTCAGAGAATTGAAGAAGAATTGACTGGAAAATCCAGAAAAGCTCAGTAAGTTGGCTACTTTAGATGCTAACGTCTACAACTAAACTGTGAAAAACCAAATGCATTCTTTTGTTTTGTTTTCTGGGTTTTTTTTTTTTTTTTGAGACAAGGTCTTACTTTGTAGTTCAGGCTGGCCTTCAACTCACTATTAGCCGATGCTGGGCTTCAAACTCAAAGCAATCCTCTTGCCTCAGACTCCCAAGTGCTGGGATTATAGGTGTGAGCCACCACAGCCAGTTTAAAAATAATTTTTACAATTTTTATTAGTACATATTTGCAGTACATACCAATTTCATTAATCATGGGGAGCTGGTATGTGTACATAACACATCGTAATTTGTTTTTCTTTCTTTTTGAGACAGGGTCTCATTATGCAGTTCAGGCTAGCCTTGAACTCACTTTGTAGCCCAGGCTGGTCTCGAACTTGCAATGATCCACCTGCCTCAGCCTCCCGAGTGCTGGGATTACAGGTGTGCACCACCACGCCCAGCTCGTAATTTATTTTTCTAATACCCCTTTCCCCTGCCCTCCCTTTCTCCATCTCTTGGAAATTCTTAGAGTGTATAAATGATGCTGATTGATTTCCTGACTTGATAACCTTTATCAGTTTATATTTGTACCTTATTTACCCTTGCAAGAGGCCAAATAAGTACAAGAGTTATTGAGAGTTTTTGAATATGGTCCAATTAGGAGATTTGAAAATTAATATTAAAATGACAGTTTTGAAAGCGAGGGCTGGGTGTGGTGGCACATACCTGTAATCCCAGCAGTCAGGAGGCTGAGGCAAGAGGATTACCTTGAGTTCAAAACCAGCCTTGGTTACACAGTGAGTTGTAGGCCAACCTGAACCACGTAGTGTTTGTTTTTTTTTTGGTCTTTTTGAGACAGGGTTTCGCTATGCAGTTCAGGCTGGCCTTGAGCTGACTTTGTAGCCCAGGCTAGTCTTGAACTCGCAACAAGCCTCCTGCCTCAGCCTTCTGAGTGCTGGGATTACAGGTATGCGCGACCACACCCGGCTCGTGTAGTGATTTTTTTTTGTTTGTTTTTTGTTTTTTTTGTCGTGTCCCCCCCCCCGTACCGGGAATTGAACTCACAACGTTGCGCCTGCCAGGCAGGTGCTGTGTCGCTGAGCTAAATTCCCAGCCCCTTTTTTTTTTCTTAAAAGAAAAAAAAAGCCAGGCATACCAGGTTTGGTGGCTTGTGCCTGTAATTCTAAGATACTCAGGAGGCTGAAACAAGAGGAATGTTAAAACCCAGCCCAGGCACTTTAGTAAGGCTATGTCTCAAAAAGGGCTATGGTGTGGCTCAGTGGTAGATCATGTATAGGTTTAATCACCAATGCTGCAAAAAGAAAAGAAAAATTTTGTTTTGCTTATTTTTTTCCTAGTACTGCAGATTGAACCCAGAGCTACATTACTAGTTCCTTTTCAATTTTCAGTCAGAATCTGGCTAAATTGC
>NW_004957332.1:0-1550 GCF_000276665.1 Chinchilla lanigera
CTGATGGAGTTGCTTCTGTACTTCAGTTGCTATCATTTCAGAAATTTCAGGTGTATGACTTCCGGGCTCTTCTGTATTGATGCCTCCTGGACTTATTTTGGGTGGTGTGGAGGTTTGGAATTGCATTTTGCTCCTTCATTTTGTCATTTTTGAGGAACCAGAGACTCCCTGTAGTGCAGTCTCACTCATGATTGTGTGTGAGTGTCAGGGAGAGAGTCTGAAGATCCCCAGTGCTCCGTGTAGCTCCTCTGCTGGTGAGTGGTGGCAAGCTGGGGTCCCAGATGCTCCCGACCTTTCTTGCATTCAGTTGGCTCCAAGGAGTGTGCGGGAAGTGAGTGGGAGGCTCGAAAGCATTCCTGAGACTATCTGGGATTGGGCCCAGTTTGCACAAGAGTAGAGGGAAATGCAGACCGAGTTCACCCAGGCTTCAGATATTGCCCAGGACAGAGCCTGCTTCCCACACTGAAAGAGGAGGGGTGATGGTGAAAACTTCGAGGTCACTGGCTACGTTTAGGTTTCAGTTGAGCTACCAGGGGAGTGTGAGTTGTTCTGGCAGTGACACCAAGACCCCAGAAGTTTCCGGGGATCCATGTGCCTCACAGCCTTGTGGAGGAGGCACTTGAGTGGCTCGCCGAGTTCCTAAAGGTGTCTGACTTTCGACCCAGCCCCGGAAGACACACTATAGGTGTGGTGGGGAGCATCCTAAGCCCCAGAGGGTACGCAAGGTTTTTCCTGAGTTGCACGCTGGTCAGGGATGCAAAGCTGTGACTCAGCGGGCTTCCTGAAGATGTCTGAGGTTCAGCCCAGCCCAGGCCGACACACTATGTGTGTGACAGGCAGCCACCCCGGCCTGTAAAATGGTTTTATCAGACCAAACCACATGAAAAAAATTTAAAGGTATAGTAAGAAATTGTACATGGTTTTACCCATATAAATACGGGAAATTATAAAATATTAATAATTTGACAGCAGTGAATACACCAAGGATTACGCCACTGAGTAAGTTGAAGCAGGAAGATCTTGAGTTTCAAACCAATATGGATTATATAATGATTTCAAGATCAGAATAAAAAGAAAGCCAATAAGCATTTCCTAATTAAAAATAAACTGTCCTCCCTAAATGTAAAATGCATTTGGAGTGAAAGCAAAACAAAAATCCTCTTACACTAACTTCAAAAGAACTAAAGCTTCTCCATTTGTCTTGGAGACTCAACCCAGGGCCTACCACAGGCTAGGCAAGTACTCTACCACCAAGCGAAATACTGAGTCTCCTAATTAAAAAAAAATACAAAACAAAAAAACAACCTTTGAACAGGATTTGGCTAGGATTCCCAGGTTGGCTTCCAAATTCCAATTCTCCTGCCTTGGCCTCCTCAGTAGATGGTATTTCAACTGCATGCCACTGTTGCCTGTTTAAATTTTCTTAATATTCTAAAACAATAAAGCTCAAAAATAATTTGATGATGATTAACTTTAATAAAGAGCACATATATAAAAGGAAAATCTAGATATAATTAATAAGAGTAATGCTTTTAGAAAGAAACTATATG
>NW_004957333.1:0-1548 GCF_000276665.1 Chinchilla lanigera
TAATCATATTGGGGAATCTTAATACCCCACTGTCACAAATACAGAGATGAACTAGACAAAAAAATCAACAATGAAATACTAGAACTGAACCAAACTTTTGAATAAATGGATATCTTAGTAGATATCTACAGAGTGTTCCACCCCACCTCAGAATACACACTCTTCTCAGCTGCACATGGGTTATTCTCAAAAATAGATCACATACTAACTCACAGAATATGCTTACATAAATGCAAAAGAATTGAAATTATCCCACGCATATTATCGGACCATAGTGCAATGATACTGGAAATCAAAGGCAAAAGAAACCACAAGAACTTCATAAAACATGGAAATTCAATAACATCCTCTTGAGCAATCAATGGGTCACAGATAAAATTAAAGAAGAGATTAGACCGTTTCTACAACAAAATGATAATCACAATACAACATACTGGAATTTATGGGACATAATGAAAGCAGTAAAAGAGGGAAATTTATAGCGTGAATACCCACATCAGAAAAATAGAATGAGATCAAATAAACAAGTCAATGTTTAACTTCAAGCCTCTAGAAAAAGAAGAGCAGGCCAAGCCAAAAGTCCCATGAGGGAGGAAATTATAAAGATCAGGGAAGAAGTTAATGCAATGGAGACTAAGACAATACAAAGAATCAGTGGATTGAAGAGTTAGTTCTTTGAAAAATTAAATAAAACTGATGAATCCTTTGCCAAATTCATCAAAAAAGAAAAGAAAAAAACCAAAATCTATGCAATTGGGAATGAAAAGGGTGACATCACAATGGACCCTGCAGAAATCCAGAAGATCATCTATACCTACTTCAAGAACTTGTATTCTAATAAGATGGAAAATGCAGAAGAAATGGAGAGATTCCTAGGTACATATAAATTACCAAAGTTGGATCAAGAAGATATAAAAATCCTAAACAAACCATTATCAGTCAATGAAATGGAAAATGTAATTAAAAACCTACCAACAAAGAAAAGCCCAGATACTGATGGATTCACCTCTGAATTATACAAGAAATTTAGAAAGATATAATGCTTTTAATTCTGAAACTCTGTAATGAAACTGAAAGGGAAGCAATACTTCCAAGTTCATTCCTGGAAGCAAGCATTAACCTGATACCCAAACCAGAGAAGGATCCAACTAAGAAAGAGAACTACAGGCCAGTCTCCCTTAATGAACATAGATGCAAAAATCCTCAATAAGATACTGGCAAACATAATTCATCAAATCATCAAGAAGATTATACACCATGCCCAAGTTGGATTCATTCAGGGATGCAAGGAGATTTCAACATACATAAATCAGTAAACGTAACACATCATATTAACAGGGTCAAGGACTAAAACCTTATGATCATCTCAATAGATGCAGAAAAAGCTTTTGACAAAGTCCAACACCCATTCATGATAAAATCCTATAGAAAATTGGAATAGATGATCTTTACCTCAACCTGATAAAAACTATATATGACAAATCAACAGCCAAGATCATGCTGAGTGATCAAAAACTGAAATCTTTCACTCTAAAATCAGGAACAAGG
>NW_004957334.1:0-1499 GCF_000276665.1 Chinchilla lanigera
TTTTGTCTTTTTTGAGACAGGGTCTCGCTCTGCAGTTCAGGCTGGCCTTGTGCTCACTTTGTGGCCCAGGCTGGTCTCGAACTTGCAAGGATCCTCCTGCCTCAGCCTCCCGAGTGCTGGGATTACAGGCGCGTGCCACCAAGCCCGGCTGCTGGAGCAGTTTTGAATAAACGTTTTTGTCACAGGATTATTACATTGCCAATAGGGATTAGTATAATGACTATCGTAGTGATTGGCACCAGCTAACAAAATGTTAAAAGTGCTCACCATTAGACCTGACAATTCCTTATCTAGGAATTTATTCTTCATATTTGGGCAAAAGGATACATACAAGATTACTCACTGCAGCACTGTTTCAACCAGAAACTGAATGGAAATAACTCAAATACCCTCAATTAAAAAAAAAAAAAATGAAGTTATAGTATATCTATACAAACTATGAGATGGAAATGAAGCTGCTCTCTAGCACTGATATGAAAATCACGTAAATATGTTAAGCAAAAACTAAAAGCGCAAGCAAGTGTAAATGCTACTTTTTGTTTCTAGACAGGAAAAATAGAATCCCACTCATGTCTGCTTAAATACCCGTAAAGAAAGAATAAGAATGTAAGGACAACAGTTAGTTACCCGTGGAGGGGATTCCAACTGGACACATAGTGCACGAAAATGCTTCTTTAACATTTTAACGCTATCTCCTAACTTGTGCCTGTTGAGAATATATGACCTACTCAAAAAAAAGTAGGGCTGGGGCCTTAGCTCAGATGTAGAGTGCACGTCTACCACGCAATAAGGGCTTAGGTTTGAGCCTCAGCACTGCAAGTAATAAGCTATTATAAACTTTTCAAAAAATGTTTTCCATCCAATGAGATAGTAGTTAAAAATAATACAATGATTCTAATAAATTTCCAGACACAAAATATGAAGCTTAAAACAGCTTTAAAAGTTTGAGCATTTGCTTCTATTTTTGTCTAATCCCAGCACTCAGGAGGCTGAGGCAGGAGGACCGTTGCGAGTTCCAGACCAGCCTGGGCTACAAAGTGAGCTCAAGGCCAGCCTGAACTGCTGCATAGTGAGACCCTGTCTCAAAAAGACAAATAAAATAAAATCAAACTTAAATTTAAATTTAAAAAATAAGGAGAACCGTGATGGATAGTCATACACTTGGAAATTAGAAGACAATCCTGTGTGAAACAGCAGATACGGGGAATAATGATAAAAGGAGCTTTAAAATTACAAATGAGCTGCACGCCTGTCAACACTGAGGAGGGAGCTGAGGCAGGAGCATCTCTTAAACCAGGAGTTCGAGGCCAGCCCGGGCGACACACCAGAAGTAACTAAGAACTTCAGATGTGGAGGGTAGGACTGTTTGACCCGGCTCAGCAAAATACACACAACCTGTCATCTTGCGGAACCAAGACGTTTTAAGTCACCTTTGAAGCCAACTTAGGGAGACTTAAAGACAGGCGAAGACGCGCCACCCCGGCCGAGGCCCCAGCGCA
>NW_004957335.1:0-1545 GCF_000276665.1 Chinchilla lanigera
CTGGGACTGGACTCTTCAATCTCCAGCATGCAGACACCCTCTGCACCATCCAAGTCTGCTTCCTCATCCAACACTGTGGCTGACATTGTAAACCAAACTTATAGTTTCTTGTACATTTGTATATCTTGTGTTATATCTGTTTCTCTAGTAAACCCTGACTGATACACCATGTTTACGCCAGCATTAATTCACAATAGCTAAGCTCTGGAAACAGTTTAGACATCCATCAGTGGAATGAAGAAAGAAAATGTGGTACTTACCCTCAACAGATTTGTACTTGGTCATAAAGAAGAGTGAATTCATGTCATTTGCAGAAAAATGGATGGACCTTGAGACCGTAATATTAGGCAGAGTGAAGTCAGACACAGGAAGCTGACTATTGTGTGGCTTTTCTGACAAAAGAAACCCAAAATCCAAGCATTCCTCATTGAACAACCAGGCTCCATTCCCATTGCAAAGTGTACATAGCATGCAACTGCAATATTCACAGCAAAGAGAAACTCCAGCTTGATGACTTTGCTTTTACTTGCATAACTCACTGCACTTGCACTATAACGAAGAACAGGACAGAAAGCTACAGTGCCCCGCTATACAGTACAATCAGCAAAACCTTCAGTACTGCATAAGCAAGGCGTACTGTACAAAAAGGACACCAAAGCTGTATGAACAAGAGGTACAGAGCTCTACGAACGGGATCTAAGTCCCAACAGTGTGAAGCAGGCAGGTCATTGAATGAGGAGCCACTGTATAAGTAAAGAAAGGAATAAAGTTTGGAGATGGGCGAAGGGATGAGGTAAGAAGGTAGGGGGAAGGACAGGGACAAAGAGGATTGAAAATGGCCAGGACTACACATACATCTATATATACTATTTACGTATCCTACATACATGATTTGCACACACATTCCTCTTAGGAAACCCTACGTGCCAGTTTCCCGAAACAAACGTAAATGTCTACTGTCAGATTACTCATCCATCCCTATCCAGGGTGAACAGGTCCCCAGGACGAGGTGCCCGCGGATGTATTAATCCCCTCATCAACAGAACAACTCCAGAGCCATATCTGGGCTCAGGATCCTAGTCGCCTTCCAGACTCAAGCCCCCACCGCCATCTCCAGTAACCTTTTATTCAGCGAGAACAAAGGAGGCAGCCCCGGAATCAGGGCGATCTCAACCGGGTTTTTTTGCAAGGCCAATACAACTCCATTATCATAGCAATGAGACTTGACCAGTAAGCCATCATGTTGTCTTCCTTAGGGCACATCTCAGAAAATCATCTAGTGTTGTCCCCAGGGCCAGCAATGTTTTTGCTAGATTTCCTCCAGAACCCAACAACCATGGCTTGGTCAGGCCTGAGACGATCTATCTAGAGAATGTCCTTCTCCACATTTCCCCCTTTTTTGTTTTTCTGCAACCCTTCAAAGCATCAGCAAGAAGGCCGCCAAATGTCTTCCTATTTCTCTCGGTGTTTTCTGATGAACTTTGCTAGACTAAGAGGATCAGGCAAAGTACAATTATAATACCATGTAAAATGACAGTAGAAAAT
>NW_004957336.1:0-1508 GCF_000276665.1 Chinchilla lanigera
GAAAGGAATGCCATGGGTACATTGCTCTGGGAAAACTAGCCGGGAGAGCATAGCCAGTGTAGTCCCATACTTAGTTTTAGTGGGGAAGCTCACCACAGCATTTAGAAGGTTGAGACTGTTTCAGGGAGTTTCGGGGAGAAATTGGTTCTTTTCGTTCCAAACGGGATATACTGCTTTCTAAGGAAGCATGTATAGGGCTGGTGTGCAGTGTATTCCTCCCATTCCAATTTGACTATTCCCATGAAGTGCTCACTGTAGGAAACTTATACCACCCACAGGAAACATTGTGCCTTGCTCAGGTAAGGGTGGGAACACAGTCACTCTTGTGTTCATATGCGCCTATGGAAAAGGAATGCCATGGGTGCAATGCCGTGTGAAAATTAGGAGGGAGAGCATAGCCAGTGTAGTCTCATAGTTAGTTTCAGTAGTGAAGTCACTACAGCAGTTAGAAGGTTGGGATTGTTTCAGGGAGTTTGGGGCAGAAAGCTGTTCCTTTCGTTTCAATCGGGATTTAGTGCTTTCTAAGGGAGCATGTATATATCTGGTGTGCATTGTATTCCACCCATTCTAAGTTGAGTATTCCGAGGAAGCACTCAATGTAGGAAACCTATACCACCCACAGGAAGCATTCTCCCTTGCTCAGGTAAGGGTGGAAACACACTCACTCTCGTGCTCATATGCGCCAAAGGGAAAGGAATGCAATGGGTGCATTGCTGTGAAAACTATCAGGGAGAGCATAGCAAGTGTAGTCCCATGCTTAGTTTCAGTGGGGAAGCTCACCACAGCACTTAGAAGGTTGAGACTCTTCCGGGGAGTGTGGGGCAGAAAGTTGTTGTTTTCATTCCAAGCGGGATTTACTGCTTTCTAAGGGAGTATATATAGGGCTGGTGTGCAGTGTATTCCACCCATTCTAAGTTGACTATTCCCAGGAAGCATTCACTGTACGAAACCTATACCACCTACAAGAAACATTCTACCTTGCTCAGGTAAGGGTAGAAACACACTGACACTTGTGATCATATGTGCCTATGGGAAAGGAATGCCATGGGTGCATTGTTGTGTGAAAACTAGCAGGGAGAGCATAGCCAGTGTGCTGTCATACTTAGTTTCAGTAGAAAAGCTCACCACAGCACTTAGAATGTTGGGAGTGTTTCAGGGAGTTTGGATCAGAAAGTTGTTCTTTTCCTTCCAAACGGGATTTACACCTTTCTAAGGGAGCATGTAGAGGGTTGGTGTGCAGTGTATTCCACGCATTTTACGTTGACTATTCGCAGGAAGCACTGACTGTAGGAAACCTATACCACCCACAGGAAACATTCTGCGTTGCTCAGGTAAGGGTGGGAGCACACTGACTCTTGGCCTCATAGTCGCCTAAGGGAAAGGAATGAATGGGTGCATTGCTGTGTGAAAACTAGCAGGGAGAGCATAGCCAATGCAGGCCCATATTTAGTTTCACTAGGGAAGCTCAACAGAGCACTTAGAAGTTTGGGAGTGTTTCAGGGAGTTTG
>NW_004957337.1:0-1490 GCF_000276665.1 Chinchilla lanigera
AAGTAAAGAAACAACTCCATAAGGCCATAGAAGAGATGAGATCAGAAATAATCTCTCAGGCAAAAAATGAAATGACAATAAAAATGAAAGAACTGTTCAGAATGTCTGAAGAAGAAACATATAAGAAAATAAAGGAACATAGGCAATGGATGGAAATATTAAATGAAAAATATAGAAAGGACTTAGAACTCACGAACCAGATTCAAAGAGACTTCCAGGAAATCAAAGCTTCCACTGAAAGCTGCAAAAACTGCTTGAATGAAGCTGAAGATGAAATTTCAGATTTTGAAGACAGCATGACAGCTAGCAACCGTGAAAGAAAGGATCTCTTAAAATCAACAAGGATCCAGGAAAAGTCAATTCAACAGCTGCAACACCAGGCAAAGAGGAATAATATGTGACTAATAGGAGTAAGTGAAACAGCAGGAGACAACACAACTGACATAAAGAGAATATTTGCAGAAATAATAGCAGAAAATTTCCCAAGTATAGAAACAGAACCTGATATACAGGGAAATGAGGCATATATAACTTCAACCAACCACAACCAAACTAAAACTACACCCAGACATATAATAGTCAAGTTCCCAGAGCTCCAGCAAAAGAACAGAAAATTAAAAGCTACTAGAGAATAGAAACAGATTACCTACAAAGGAAAGCCCATCAGAATCACAGCAGACTTCTCAGCACAAACCATCCAATTGAGAAGAGCTTCAAGCAAAGTATTACAAGTCCTGAGACAAAAGAGCTTCCAACCAAGACTGATGTACCCTGCCAAACTATCCCTCAAATTTAATGGAGAAATAAAAATATTTCCACAACAAAGAACAATTGAAGAACTTCATGAGTGCCAAACCAGCACTGCAAAGAGTACTAAAAGATATTCTAGACAGAGAAATATCACAATATCAAGAACAACAGTACAAAGGAACCATCAAGAAGAGAAAGCAAGTAAACAAAAGTAGGAAAAAGTAGGAAACCAACACAAGTAAATAACATGACAATCATAAATCAACACATATTGATTATAACCATAAATGTAAATGGCATGAATTCACCAGTCAAAAGAAACAGACTGGCTGAGTGCATTAAAAAACAAAATCAAATGATATGCTGTATACAGGAAACACATTTTACTCAAAAGGAAATCCATAGACTGAAAGTCAAAGGATGGAAAACAATCCTCCATAGAATAGGAACCCAGAAAAAAAGCAGGTGTAGCTATTCTGTTTGCAGACAATGTAAACATCAAGCTGACAACAATCAAAAGAGATAAAGAAGGTCACTATATACTTGTCAAGGGAAAATTGCAAAAGGATAAGGTAACAATAATAAACATGTATGCACCAAATATCTGAGCTCCAAACTATATAAGACAAATCTTAAAAGACATGAAAACCCATATAATTAATAACACTGTTGTACCAGGGGACCTCAACACCCCACTCACACAAAGAGATAGGTCAACTGGACAAAAAAAATCAGCAAGG
>NW_004957338.1:0-1544 GCF_000276665.1 Chinchilla lanigera
AGATGACAAGCCTACTGAATTATTGCTGGGTTAGTATAGTTGGAAAAAGGAAAAGAAACTATCTCAAATTGTAGTAACAGAAAATTCCACCCCTCAACCAATGTCCAGATATGAGTCAGCTTCAGACTCAGAAATCCTTGAATGAAGGTGGGACTGAGCACCCCAAGGAAGGACACTAGTGTACTATGAAAATTTTATATTGTCAAGCTTTCCCCTTGGAGACCTATGGCCCTTTATCAGGGTAGCTGTACTTTGGCAAAAGGGAAATGATGAGCTATTTTGGGGACTACTAAAGATTAATTCTGACATGACATTAATTCCAGGGGATCCAAAATGTGATTGTATCCATCCAGTGATTGTAGCTGCCTATGGAAGTCATGTGATCAATGGCTTCTTGGCAAAGACCTGATACACAGTGGGTTCAGTAAGTCCCTGGATGCATCCTGTAGTTATTTCCCCAGTTCCAGAGAGAATAATTGGGATAGATAAACTTAACATTTTTCAGAATTTTCGCATTGCTGAAAGTTTAACTGTATTTCAGTGGCCATTACTGTTGTAAATGCCAAATGGAAGTCTTGCTGTTTGTGTTTCCCTGGGAAAATAGTAAACCATAAACATCTCATCTCTGGAGAGATTGCAGAGATTAGTGCCTCTAACAAGTACTTGAAAGATACAGGGCTGATGGTTCCCACCACATTCCCATTGAAGTATCCTATCTGACCTGCACAGTGGACAGATGTGCCTAGGAGAATAATGATGGATTACAGTAAACTCAGGAATGGTGGCAACTCACACTGCAGATTCTGTAACAAATGTGGCTTCCTTGCTTCAGTAATAAAATGTATTTTCTCTTAGAAATTGATTTGGCAAATGCCTTCTTCACCATACCTATGCATAAGGCCCATGTGTAACAGTTTGCTTTCACCTGGCAAGCCCAGCAATGCACCTTCATCCTCCAACCTCAGAGTATTATTACTCTCACCCTGTGCCAAACTTATTTACATGAGTGTTGATGGCCTCTCTCTTCCAGAAAGTATGAAACTCATCCATTGCATGCATGACATTATGCTGACTGTACCAAGTGAACGGGAGGCAGCAACTATTCTAAAATATGTTAGGAGGCAACACATGTTGGAGGCAGCACATTCCTCCTGTAGGTGTGCTTCTCCACTGCGTTTACACAGTAACTTGAACAACTGCTCGCTTTGCATGTCCCAGGACAAGAGAAGCCTTTGAAAAAGATCCAGGTTGCTAGGAAGGCTGCTATGCCAGTAGGGCTATATCACCCAGCAGATCAATGGTCCTTGAGTTGTCAGTGGCAAATGGGAATACTTTTTGATGTCCCTGGCAGGTCTCCATAAGTGAATGACATCAGAGGCTTTTAGGATTTTAGAGCAAGGCCCTGTCATCACGTCGTGTGCAGACCCCTGCTCCCCCTTTGAGAGGCAGCCTCTGACCTGCTACTAAGCTTTTGTGGAAACTGAATGCCTAACAGCAGCTTTTATGTGGCCTGAGCTAACCATGATTTCTTTCATTTCTTGGGT
>NW_004957339.1:0-1536 GCF_000276665.1 Chinchilla lanigera
AAAAAACAGATAATAGAAAAAAAGAAAAAGGAAAACTAAGATATTGCAATCCATTGCAGACAGCATATCTAAAAGTGTACCTTGACTTATTTCAATTGTGTTAGCTGTTTTATACATCCTCTAGCCTACTAGTCTGGTTTTTAGTCTGTATGCATGATAATCAATTTTATAAGGTCTTATAAAATAAATGAATCTGACGCTGGCAAAATCAAAGGAGGAGAAGGAGAGGGGAGGAGTTGAAATGTGTTGCACACTTGTAACAATCACTGACAGTGCATGTAATCATCCATCATGCAATGCAAACATGTACTACTAAATGTCAAAGAATAGAGCTAATGAGAAAAGAGCAAGGAAAAAGGAAACTGAAAGAAGAAAGTGATGGACAACATAAAACAACAAGAGGGGGGGAAGGAGAAAAAAGAAAGTGAAGAGGTGAATTAGGAAGAGAAAGAGGAAGATGGAAAAAAAAAAAGAACCAAAAACCAATAAAGAATGAGAAAAATTTGTGATAATGATTAGAGCTGACTAGATAATAAAGAAAAAATGTACCAAAGATCAATAAATACACTAACATAGTATTATTAAAAGAAAATATTTAGAAAGATTTAGGAAGACCATTAAAGAGTGCATTATGGGCTGGGGATAAAGCTCAGCTGCAAAGCATTTGTCAGGCATGTGCAAGGCACTGGATTTGACCCCAGCAACACACACACAGACGCAGAAAATGGGACATCAGGACATCTTCAGGAAGCCCAGTGAGGCTTGGCAGTTCCTCCTTGACCAGCGAGTAAAGCAGGTGAAAACTCAGGGACCCTCTGGGGCCTTGGTGGCTACCGGCCACACCCATAGTACGTCTGCCTGGGCTGGGCCCAAGGTCAGACACATTTAGGAACTCTGGTGAGCCACTCTGCTGCCTCCCCAATTAGGGTGTAAGGCACATGGAGCCCTGGACAATTTCTGGGGCCTTGGTGGCCACTGCCAGAAGAACTCACACCCCCCCTGAGAGCTCAGCTGAAACCTGGACAGAGTCAGTGGCCTCGAAAAGTCCACCCTCACCCCTCCCATTCCAGTGTGGGAAGCAGGCTCATCCTGGGCAATATCTGAAGCCTTGGTGAACGTGACCTGAATCCCCCTATTCTTGAGGATGCTGGGCCAAACTCCAGACAGTCTCAGGAACACCAGCGAGCCTCCACCACCCTTTCCACACATGACTGGGAGCCAACGGAATGCAAGAAAATTCACGAGCATCTGGGACCCCACCTTGCCACCACTCACCAGCACAGGAGCTGCACTGAGCACGGGGATCTTCAGACTCTCACCTTGCCACTCACACACAATTGGGAGAGTGAGGCTACACTCCTGGGAGCCTCTGGATCTTCAAAAATGACAAAGTGAAGGAGCAAAATGCAATCCTAGACCTCCACACCACCCAAAACAAGTTCAGGGGACAACACAGAAAAGCCCGGAAGTCATACACCTGAAATTTCTGAAATGATAGCAACTGAAGTAACGAAACAACTCCATCAGGCCATAGAA
>NW_004957340.1:0-1543 GCF_000276665.1 Chinchilla lanigera
ATTTTGTATGGTACTGTAATGGGGGGAACATGTTGTTATGCATTTGTTAAGACCCAGAAGATGAAACAGCAAAAATGGTTTTCCTGTGAGCTATAGACATCAGTGTATAACGATGTGTCACTGCTGGTTCACTGGGTATCCAAATGTCCCTGCCTGGCTTGCAATGTGGTAGCAGAGGGGCTGTGTATGTGGGGGTTGCATGGGGACTCTGTATTTTCTGTTTAATTTTGCTATAAATTCTAAGACTGCTTTAAAAATTAAAAAACTATTTAAAGTAAATCATTTCAGGTACCACTGTCCTTCACTTCTTTTTTCTCGAAAACTTTACTTTTTAAAATTCATATATATTTCTGGTCATGGTGGCACATACCTGTAATCCCAGCACTCGGGAGGCTGAGGCAGGAGGATCGTTGCCAGTTCAAGAGCAGCCTGGGCTACAAAGTGAGCTCAAGGCCAGCCTGAACTGCATAGCGAGACCCTGTCTCAAAAAGACAATAAATAAATAAAATTGGTATGTATTCCTAATACACACTGTTTGCATTCATTATGTGGTATCGGTACGTGTACATCACATAATTTTTTTTTTTTTCATACTGGGAATTGAACTGAGGACCTCACGCTTGCCGGGCAGGCACTTACGCTACTGAGCTATATCCTGGGCCCTGTATGTAATACACCTTAACTCTGCTTTTCATCCTTTTTTCCTGCCCTCCCTTCCTTCCCCTCTTCCTCTGTCTCTTGATCCCCTTGATCTGAGAAAGATCTACCTTCCTACTTCCTATTATCTACCTTCTATTTTGTTCTTTATTTATAATTTGGACTTCTCGTGTAAGAGAAACCATGAGATATTCAAACTTCTTTGTTGGATTTATTTCACTTAATATTATGGTTTTAAGGTGCATGTTCATTCTCTTGAATATTCCATTTTAAATTTTTTTATTTTAAAGATAAAAGAACAAAAATGTCTTACCAAACACACACATTTAGAAAATAACACAAAAACAATACAAGCAATACAGAATCTCAGACAAGGTGATAGGAAATTAATAATGGTTGTTGTATTACATATTAATATCATCAATTTGGATACTCAGATAAAATACATAGACATGTAAGATTGATCATACACTTAAACATTAACTGTTCCTTTCACTACAGCAATAAAAGTCAGCAGTACAACTATGTTAGTTATCCTGTGTATTATATACGTATTTTTCCTCTTCTTTCTTTTCTCTTTTCCCTCATCCCAGTTGTTTTTTCCTTTTCAGCGTTTTCCTTTCCTTTCACAATGTCTATTGTACCTCCTAGATTTTATTCATTCTTTCAGGTTCTTACACTAGTGAGACAATATGGTATTTACACATGCAGGTCTGATTTATTTCACTTATGAGTATGGTCTTTAGTTGCATCCATTTTCCTATAAAAGCCTCGAGATTATCTTTCTTTACAGTTGAGTAATATTCCACTATGTAGAAATACCACAACTTTTTTATCCATTCCTCAGTGGATGGACATTTGCGTTGCTTCCAAGATTTAGCTATTA
>NW_004957341.1:0-1453 GCF_000276665.1 Chinchilla lanigera
TTCTAACAGATTTAATAGATATCTACAGTGTTCCATTCAACAAAAGAATACATTCTTAATGGCACATGGAACTTGCTCCAAAATAGACCACATACTAGCTCATGAAGCATGCTTACATAAATACAAAAGAATCCACCACCACCTTGATTTTTATCAGATAATAGTGCAGTGAAAATAGAAATTAATGACAAAAGAAACCACCAAAATTATGCAAACACCTGGAAATTAAACAATACAAACTTGAATAATCAATGGGTTATAGAAGTAGTCAAGAAATTAGACAATTCCTAGAAACAATGCCAGTACAACATACCAGAATCTATGGGCCCAGTGAAAACAGTTATAGCTTATAGCTGTGAATGCCTATATCAGAAAAGCAGCAAGCCCAAATAATCTAATGATGCATCTTAGGGCCCTAGAAAAATGATCCAAATCTAAAGTTAGTACAGGGGAAGAAATTTATAAACATCAGAGCAGAAACTAATGAAATTCAGACTAAAAACTACAAATAAATTACAAGGCTGATTCTTCAAACGAAGAGACACAGCCACTCTTACACTAAAAAGAAAAGTTCCACATCAATGCAATTAGCAATGAAAGACTTCTCAACACAAACCTTGAAGAACATAGAGCTTTGGTAAGAAGTGTTTCAAACCCTGAAAGAAAACAGCTATTCCCCTTCTGGGCATTTTCCCAGAAGAATTAAGAACATCATGCCACAGTGATAAATATGTGCACCCATATTTATAGAATCACAATTTCTAATAGCTAAATCTTGGAGATAACCCAAATGCCCATCAACCAAGGAGTGGATAAAAAGATGTGGTCTTTTCATACAGAGGAGTGTAGTACTCAGCCATAAAGAAGAATAACTTGAGGCTTTTATAGGTAAATGGATGCAATTTGAGACCATACTCATAAGTAAAATAAGTCAGACTCATGTATAAACATTATATTTCCCTAATGTGAGAAACTGAAAGAGTAAATAAGATCCAAAATGTACAATAGATATTGTGAAATGGGAAGAAACTATTCAAAAGGAAAGAGAAACTTGGATGAAGGAAAGCCAAAAAGGAAAGGAAAAGGAAAAACTATATATATATGATAGTTAAGATAGTTATATACTAATTTCTTAGTTCATTGAAAAGATTTGTGCTTATGTTGTTTGATCAATTCTTCATGCCTATATCTTGTAATCTGAGCAACTACTCTGAAGATAATAATCATGTATTAAATGTTGTTCTATTACCTTGTTTTGAAATTTTGAATCAGTTTTTATTTTTCTCTTTTAAAAGAAATCATTAAATAATGATTTCTTAATGGAAAAAAGAAAATAGCTTCCAATAAGGCATCCTACAAAAAATACTAATTTTTAGCCAAAGTGAGGAACTTGTACCTAGACATCTTTCTGTTAACTGCATTTTTCACTGTCCAGGACAGTAGCAAGTGTTTT
>NW_004957342.1:0-1542 GCF_000276665.1 Chinchilla lanigera
CCTGCAAAATTCCTTATCGTATCTTATCTCCTTTCCTGTGCTTGTGGATGAAACCTTCAGTAGTGAACTGAGCTCCCTGCAGATCGTAGCACTTCTGCTGGCAAGCAGGCTGGGGGCTGGGAGAGTCAGGTCCGGTTGGAGCTTTACACAAATGACTCAAGTGTATCCTTGTTTATGGCAGAGTAGTACTCTGTGTGTATAAATACCACATTTTCTTTATTCGTTCATCTGTTGGTGGACATAGAGGCTTCTTCTTAGATTGAGCTATTATCAGTTGTGCTGCTACTTATATAAACATGGGTGTGCATGGGTCAGTAAAATGTGATGTTTTTAACTTTTTGGGAAGATAGCTGGGTCAAATGAAAATTTCTAGTTCTAGTTTTTTGAGAAATCTCCATATGATTTCCATAGTTCTTGTACTAGTTTACCTTCCCAACAACAGTGTAGAAGAGTTCCTTTCCCCCTGTAGCCTCACCATCATTTTCCATTGTTTGGTTTCTTTATGATAGCCATTCTTTCGGGATAAGATGGAATCTCACATTGTTTTAATTTGCACTTCTCTAATGGCTAGAAATGTTGAACATTTTTTTTCATATATTTATTTCTTCTGAAAAGTGTATTCATTTTAATTGCACATTTTTTTGATTGGGTCTTCTGGTACGGGGTCTAATGTTTTTGAGTTCTTTATATATTCTAGATATTAGTCCTCTGTCCCAGGAATAGCTGTCAAAAATTCCCACCATTCTGTAGGTTGTCTCTTCACTTTGTTGGTTTCCTTCTTCTGTGCAGAAGGTTTTTAATTTGATCTGATCCCATTTGTTGGTTCTTGATGTTATTTCTTGAGCAGTTGGGGTTCTGTTCAGAAAGTCCTCGCCTACACCTATGTGTAGTATTTTACCTGTTTTATCTTCCAGCAGATTAAATATTTCTGTTTCAACAGTTATTTGATCCACTTTGGTTTCAGTTTAGTACATGCTTAGAGACATGGGTCTAGATTTAATTTTCTACATATGGACAGCCAGTTTTTCTAGCAACATTTATTTGCTTTGTTGGTTTTTTTTGAAACGGAGTCTTCCTATGTAGTTCAGGCTGGCTTTGAACTCCTTATGTAGCCCAGGTTGGCCTCAAACTCACAGCAGTTCTCCTGCCTCAACCTCCCAAGTGCTGGGATTGCAGTTGTGTGCCACCATACTCGGGCCCAAGCACCTTTTATTAAAAGAGGTTGTCTTTGCTCTAGTGTATGTTTTTGGCTTCGTTGTCAAAGATTAGGTAGCTGATGTGCCTGGGGTTGTTTCTACATCCCAAATTCTATTCTACTGAGCCTCATGTCTATTTTGTGTCTCTACCATACTGTTTTTGTCACTGTAGCTTTGCAATATAACTTCAAGCATGTGATGCCTCCTGCTTGCTCTTTTTGCCCAGGATTGCTTTTGCTCTGCTGGGTCTCTTCATTTCTGTGCGAATTTTAAGATTGTTTTCTCCAGTTCTATGAGGAATACTGGTGGCAGTTTGATTAAGACTGCATTTTATTTTATTTTATTT
>NW_004957343.1:0-1487 GCF_000276665.1 Chinchilla lanigera
GAGGAAGGGCTGCTTACCTCATGGCAGATAGAAAGCAGCCTGGAGGGAGGAGCCAGGGAGAGAGACCCGCCCTGCCAGGCCACCCCCCTAGTGATGCACCTCTTTGAACTAGACCTTATCTCCTACTAGCAAGTCAGCTAAAAGCGCTCCTAGCCAATCACCTTCCCAAAGCCCCGCCTATGATGGCAAGAGGATGTAAACCACAACAGCTTGTCTTAACCCTCCCTGCTAAACTGAAACCCTCCCTTTAAATCTGTCTTAATTTCTATACCTGCTGTTATGCTCAATAAATACTTCCCAACTAAATTAATAAATATTTACCTAACTAAAATGAGTCCTTCAAGATTTTCTATTGTTGTACAACATACAGTGTAGCTGCCCACTTGGATACTAAATAGGTACTCCTTTGCCTTGTCATAGTAATTCACTTTAACATGAATTAATATCTCTTCAGAAATAGGACACATAACAGCAGCAGTCGAAGTGATCGCCACTGCGGAGCACTTAGTAAAGTGTTCTTTGTTCTCCATGTGCCCACGAGAGAAAAGAAGAAAGTTGGTCATGGTATGCCAGCTGAATAAACCTCGGAAATGTAACAAAACTGTTATTCAAGTTGATCAATTTGTCCATGATGCCTGGAAAGCTACTGATATTTAATATACGCTTTGGGGGGTTTAATTAATGAACTAGAGTTGTGACTACTAAATACAAAAGTCAATTTGGCCAAAGGTTTCAAACAGTCAACTCAAAGAACACTGATCAAGACATCTATTTGAATCAATTTGTTATTGGATTGGCAAGAAATAAATTTATCAGTCAAAATAGCTGACACACATGTAAACCCAAAAAGTATTTGAAGGGAGAGGAGAAGGTGAAGGGGATGTAAAAAGAATTAAGATGTATTATGTACATGTACCAATTCCCTGTGATGAATGTAACTATTACATAGTATAAATTCATAGTAGTAAAAATACAAATTTTAAAAATTGTTTTGAAGACATAACCACATTCACAGCAAATATCCTTCTAAAAGTTCTTGACATATTTTCAGAGTAAATATGGGGTCAGTTACCATGTATGCTTTTTTTTTTTTTTTTTTTTTTTAAAGAGTAAAAGAAGGATAACATAATAATAGAGGGGACTTAGCAAATTACAGACAAAATGGTAGAAAATTATCAATGGTTATTGTTTTACATATTGTTATCTACAAAATAGTTTCTCAGTAGAGACCATACTCATAAGTGAAATAAATCAAACATACATGTGCAAGCACCGCATTGTGTCACTAGTGTAAAACTTGAAAGAGTTAAGTTAAACTCGGAGGTATGATAGACACTGTGAAATGATAGGAAACCACCGAAGAGTAAAGGGCTTCTGGGATGTGGGAAAAGAGAAGGGAAAGAAGGAAAAATTTTGTATGTATGTATATACAGGATAGATAACATGGTTGTTAACACCTTTGTGGGGCTGCTATCCTGCCCAACACT
>NW_004957344.1:0-1509 GCF_000276665.1 Chinchilla lanigera
AAAAAAAAAAAAAAAGCATGGGATATCAGGATTTAAAAGGAGAGAGGGATCTACCCTATACTGCCTGCAAGAAACATACCCTAAAGATACAAAATGTTAAAAATCAAAGGGTGACATTAGCACTACTCAAAAAAAACCTGTAATAACTACATTGGATATCAAAGTCTATTTCAGTGCCAAAAATATTAATAAAGATAAAAAGGACAACTTCGTAAAGATAACTGTGAATTCATTGAGAGAATATAAACCTTCTAAATGCTATGGGCCTCATAATAGAGCTTCAAGTAAGTATTAATAGAAATAAAAGGCTACATGGACAAACTCACCACTATAGCCACCACAGGTCAAGGAAGAAATTAAAAATGAATTGGAGGCATGGCAGTGATTGCCGGCCTTTGGGCAGGGCCCCTGCCTCACAGGCACCCGGGAGGAGGGGCCCCAGCACCTGGGAAGCCGCACGGCAGCGCACAGTGGCTCACGCTGGCCCCCAACCCAGCCACTGCCGCTCAATTGAGAACTACCATGGCACAGAGAAACAATGACACAATTGGCCCACCATGCACCAGCTACAGAGGCCCACCCACGGACATGCATGAATCATTCTAACATGGAGAAACCCCTGGGAATACATGCCACATCACAGGTCACTCTTGCTCCTGCCATTGAGAACCAGAAAGGTCCAGAGTCAGCGGAGGAGCAGCTGCTGAACAAGGACTGAGAGAACATGAGAATGCAGACTAAGCCCAAGGAGTCAGAGGTCCTGTGGACTGGGGTCATGAGAGCTGTTCAGAAGCTGTAAACCAGGAGGACCTTGCACAATACCTGGGGAGACCCCCAGGAAGCCATTCTTCCCCTGACAGTACAGGCTGTGGTAGAGGAGCACGTGGAGTTCCAGAGAGGTTTGCAGCAAGATTCCTGCTGCCTGTGCTGATGATTGGGGAGAGGACACAATGCAAAAATAGAATCATGGGGTTGTGGGGTCCCAGTGTGCTGGGAGGCTGAAAAGAAAAAGCTACAAAAAAAATGGCTTTCGCCCCAGGTGACTCACTTGAGATGTTAGTAAGAATTGCCTCCTCAGTATTCTATAGCCATGACAAGAGGAGACCAAGGAGAGAAAATAAAGAGACCAAGAAAAAGCAGCTGCTTTTGCTGCAGCACTAAGAGAAACAGACCCTAAGTGTGATTCTTGGGGCCCCAAGAAGAACTTAACAACTGCATTCATCT
This sequence comes from Chinchilla lanigera, assembly GCF_000276665.1. Lineage (NCBI taxonomy): Eukaryota > Metazoa > Chordata > Mammalia > Rodentia > Chinchillidae > Chinchilla > Chinchilla lanigera. The sequence goes on from NW_004957344.1 coordinate 1,225, forward strand.
GCTACCACTGTTAAAAGCCAGACCACCTCAAGAGGAACTGCCCTAAGAAGCCCCCTGGGCCATGTCCTGAATGCAAAGGTGACCACTGGAGATCGGTCTGCCTTCTGAAGCAGAGGCTCCAGAGCTCAGACCCATCCTACCAGTTAGTCTAACAGGAATGAGGGGGCCCGGGGCATACTCTGCTTTCTCCCTCTGGCCAGACCGTCATCTCTATCGAGGAGTCCTGGGTAATCATGACTATGGAGGAACAAGAAAATAGCCTGTTGCTAGACACAGGTGCAAGTC
>NW_004957345.1:0-1479 GCF_000276665.1 Chinchilla lanigera
AATATTAAAACAGAAACACTAAATCTACTGGAGGAGAAAGTAGGTAGAAATCTTGAAGACATAGGGGTAGGCAGAGAGCTCATGAACAAAACCCAAACCGCATGGGAACACTTCAAAGAATCAACAACTGGGATTTCACCTTATTAAAAAGTTGTTGCACATCAAAAGAAATCTCCAACAGAGTGAAAAAACAACCCACAGAGTGGGAAAAAATTTTAGCTAACTGTCCCTCAGACAAAGGACTTGTATCTAGAACATATAAAGAAGTGAAAAAAAAATCAGACCCCCCCCCCCAATTCAAAGACCGAATCCAAAAATGGTCGTCTGAGATGAACACACACTCTCAGATGAAGAAATACAAATAGCAAATAAATATATGAAAAAATGTTCAACATTATTGGTCATTCAAGAGATGCAAATGAAAACAACACTGAGATTCCCCCTCACCCCAGAAAGAACGGTTACCATGAAGAAATTAACCTATAACAAATGCTTGAGGGGCTGTGGGGAAGAGGAACCCTTCTCCACTGTTGGTGGGAGTGTAGACAGTGCAACCACTGGAAATCAGTGCAGAGATTCCTCAAAAAATTAGGATTAGAGGTCCCATTCAACCCAGCTATTCCCCTTCTGGGTATCTTCCCAGAAGAATTAAAAACATCATACCATAGTGATATATATGCACCCATGTTTATAGCAGCACAATTTATAATAGCTAAACCTTGGAAACAACCCAAATGTGGATCAACTGAGGAATGGATAAAAAAAAGATGTGGTGTTTTTATACAATGGAGTGCTACTCAGTTATAAAGAAGGATAAACTTGAGACCTTTATAGGTAAATGGATGCAACCTGAGTCTACACTCAGAAGTGAAATAAATCAGTCTCGCATGTGTAAACGTCACATTGTCTCCCGAGTGTAAGAAGCTGAAAGAGTAAATAAGGCCCAAAATGTACAACAGATATTGTGAAATGGGAAGAAACTGCTCAAAGAGAAAGAGAAACTGCAATGGGGGAAAGGAGAAAAGAAGGAAGGGAAAAAGAAAAAATATATATATATATACATAGAAGAGAGTGAAGATAGTTATACTACTAATTGCTATTAGTTCATTGAAAGAAAGGTTTATGCCTATGTTGCTTGATCAGTTTTTCATGCCTATATCTTGTAATATGAACAACTACTTTGAGGATAACAGTATGCAATGTACTAACCGTTGTTACTCTCTTATAATCTTGTTTTGAAATTTTATACCATTGCTTTTATTGTTTATTTTCCTTTCCTTTAAAATAAAAAAAGGGCCAAGGATATAGCTCAGCAGCATAAGCGCCTGCTTGGCAAGTGCAAGGTCCTGAGTTCAATTCCCGGTAACAAAAATAAATAAATAAATAAATAAAATGAAAAAAAAGATCAACACAGGGAAAAACCAGGAAAATCCAAAAGAAAATAACAAATGAGACTTCATTCTAGCTATTACATTGGAA
>NW_004957346.1:0-1533 GCF_000276665.1 Chinchilla lanigera
ACATATTGCTGTTTTCAGATCAGTCATTCTGATGACCAGATTCAAGTGTGCAAAATTGGTGAAGAGAAAGGAAAATTTGAAGCACTGATTGTTACTTTCAATAAACCAAAGACATCAGCAATACACCTATCCCAGCTGTCCTTGGATATACATATAAATTTTGTTTTTCATTTTAAATGAAAAAATAAAACACACACACACAAAAACAAATACACAAACAACACAGCATGGAGAACAATAAAAATGACACATAATTTCAAACAAGGTGATAGGATATTAACAGTGGTTTCTATATTAATAATATTAACTTCAAAATGCTTACACAAATAATCACATATAGGAATGTAAGATTGATCAAACAATTGCACATTCACAGTTCCTTTCAATAAATCAATTGAATAAGATATTAGTAGTACAAGTATCAATAAATCAATTGAATAAGATATTAGTAGTACAAGTATCCTAGCTATTCTGTGTATACATATACATATTTTTTCTCTTCCTTCTTTCTTTTTCTTCTCCCCTCCTTCATCCCAATTGCTCCTTCCTATTTGAGCAGTTTCTTTTCCCTTTCACAATATATATTGTACCTTTCAGATTTTATTTACTCTTTCAGGTTCTTAAATATGTAAGAGGAAATATGATGTTTACACGTGAATCTGATTTATTTCATTAACGAGTATGGTCTCTAGTTGCACCCATTTATGTTTAAAAGCCTCTAGTTTATCTTTCTTTGTAACTGAGTAATACCCCATTGCATAAAAATACCACATCTTTTTTATCCATTCCTCAGTTGATGGACATTTGGGTTATTTCCAAGATTTAGCTACGACAACTTGTGCTGCTATAAAGGTGGGTGCACATATAACACTGTGATATGATGTTTTCAGTACTTCTGGAAAAAACACCCAGGAGGGGAATAGCTGGGTTGAATGTGACCTCTAATTCTATTTTACTGAGGATTCTCCAGACTGATTTCCACAGTGGTTGCACCAATCTACACTCCCACCAATAAAGGAAAAATGTTCCTTTTTTCCCACAGCCTCTCCAGCATTTGTTATGGGTTGATTTCTTGATGATTGCCATTTTTACTGGGGTGAAATGTAATCTCGGTGTTGTTTTAACTTGCATTTCCCAAATGCTTAATGATCTTGAACATTTTTTTCATGTATTTATTTTCATATACTTATTTGTATTTCTTCATGTGAAAAGTGTGTATTCATCTCAGATGCCCATTATCGTATTGGGTCTTTGAATTTTGGGAGCCTGATTTTTTAAATTATTTATATGTTCTAGACAGGAGTCCTTTGTCTGAGGCACAGTTGGCTAAACATTTTTTCCAATCCATGTGTTTTCTTTTCACACTGTTGGTGATTTCTTTTGATGTGCAAAATCTTTTCAATAAGATGAGACCTCAGTTCTTGATTCTTTGAATTATTTCCCATGCAGTTTGGTTTTTGTTCATGAAATCTCTACCTTACTCTAAGTCTTCAACACTTCCGCCTACTTTCCCTTGCAATAGACCTAGTGTTT
>NW_004957347.1:0-1535 GCF_000276665.1 Chinchilla lanigera
TGGTAGTAAGTACTGTAGTATGTATGTTAGGACAATCTTTAACAGAATGAGGCTATAGAAGATTGAAATAACAGTATTAACATATCCACAAACTTCTATACATAGAAATGTACAACCAATCGATACAGATAACCTTTATGGTAAACAATGTCTACATCTCTGCAACAGGAGTAGGTGATATCAAGATAAAAGCATGTCCAGAGCTCTGATATCTCTCTGAGGGTTTTCTGATCTCATCATGTAGACACCAGGAGCATCCCCGAGTCTCTCACTGAGCAATAACTTTTCCAGATGTACCCTACAGCATGTAGTCTGGGGCTGGATTTTTTGAGGCTGCAGCTTGGAGCCCAGACTGGGGAATCAGGAGCCTAAAGTCTGAGGCTCTGAATCTAGTATTTCAAGTCTGAAATTTGACCCCCAAATCATGAGTTTGGAGTCTGTGGCCAGAATGAAGAACATGCAGTGTACGTTCCAGATCATGCAACCTGATGAGAGGAGGAATTTGTGTGAACCTCAAGGTCAAAAGATCAAAACAGGAGACAGAGCAGCCAGGATAGTGCATCTCTCCAGGGACCTGGTACTGGATCAGGAAAAGGAACCTGCGGCCCATGTCAAGGTAGCTCAGGACAGCCTGTGATGTCTGCATGGAACTCACCTAGGGTGCCACATGGCCAGGGCAACTGTGCATTCTGGACAAAATAAGAAGCACATACCTTCAGGAGATACATATTAAAAATCCCAAAGCAGGTGTACTCACTGGGAGAAAGCCAGTAATGAGTGCATGCAGGAGCAGACAAAGCATGAGAGCTGCATGTGAGCAGAACAATTGGCAGATTTTGGGCTTTAACATGGTCAAGAGAGGAACTGTTGCACTGAGGATAAGCACAGGTATGCTAGGTAACTGTAAAAGAGATAAAAGGGATGTAAAAGATTTATCATACATACACAGTTGCATGGAATTGTGTGCATTGTAGCTTGAAAAAGCAGAGTGATTGAAGAGAGCAGAGAGAGAATTAGAGGAGTGTGAACAAATTTGACCTAGAATTCTCAAGATGCTTTGAGGAATGGACAGAAAATCTAAATAAAAGAGAAAAACTTACTTTTAAAGTTAAAAATATCACTGTAGAAGAGTGGTTTCAACTCTCAAAATGAGAAAAGACACATGGAAAAAGCTGAGGAGAATATTGGTGAAACGCAAGATGAGCCAGGGGAACTTAGAGAGAAAGAAAGAGAGATTGAGAGATAGAAGCAGATACTACAGTGGATTTGTGAAGATACTTTGGAAGCAGTAAGAGAGAGACGTGGACACCCCAGGTACCAGGGACACATAAAACCCTCAGCCCTTAATCTGTGACTCATCAAAAGCATGATCCATGTTTACATTAGGGACTATCGAGGACTTCAAATTTGCTTTTCACAAAATGGATGACTCCTAACTCAGGCCTCCAGAAGGGCAACGGAGAGCAAAGAGGCATTCAAAGCTCAATCCTTGCTTTGTGAGACTCTGAGTCATGTCCTTCTCACCTGTGCATAGA
>NW_004957348.1:0-1534 GCF_000276665.1 Chinchilla lanigera
AAGTCACTGCGAGGGGCACAGCCCGGCAGGCGTCTGAATGGTCTCTGTCTGAGGGGCGTCCACACTTTGTCCTTTTTGCCAGCGTTCAAGGCTACACAACACACACGTAGGAAGTCAGACATGGGCACTGATTAGTCAAAACCCATAGGCCCTGACTGCGGGGGAAAAAGGGATCTTCTGAGGTGATGGCAAAGAAAAGACAAAGGACAAAAGAGGCTGATTCCTCCTGAGAATTTTGCCTCGGCACCCTCATTGGCCGCTGCAGTTGCTGCCAACACCTGTCACTTCACTGCCCACTTCCGACTCGTCCACTTCCAGCCCATTGGGCGGGTTCCAGCCAGCCATTGCCTGCCTTCCGTCGCAGAGGCCGGCCCTCCAGAGCCTTCTGCTTCCTTCCTGCTCAGATGGCGTCATCTATCGCCCACCGGAGCTGACTGTCAGCAATTCCTTCCGACTGCCACATTTTCACTGAGGAAAAACGGGGCTGTCAGCCCTGAGGAATGGGTTGCCGTGGCCTTTCCCAAAGGTCACTCCGTCTAGCAGCTTTCCAGCCAGCAAAAAACAGAAACAAAGAAGGAACAAAAAGTGTTTCAAGATATCAGAAGTTACTACTGTTACCCGGAGGCCTGATAAAGCCCTTACCAGTATGTGAGTTATAAAGGCTATGGACACTGAAATAAATGCCACTTCAGATGAAAAGAGAAGGACTCTCAAAAGCTTCAACCTGGAGATTGCGGGCCAATCTACGACTTCCCTGGTAGGAAATGGAACAGAACTCTGCCTTCCAAAGTCCCCTCTGCCAGAAAAAACGTTACCATCGCCAGGACAACCGGGACTCTTGCCTCTTGTCCCTTCTGCCAGGCATAAACTTACATCCTGGGAGGACATCTCACCAAAGATGGGTTCCTGTCATCAAGCCAGTCAGCCTCCCTCTCAAGTAACCCTGCACTTTCCCCAAGAGGAAGATGATGCCTGTGTCACCCTGAGACAGATAACCACAATCCTGAAATTCTGAAAACTTTCCTCCCGGATATATGGGTCAAAGACTCACCTCCAGGCCTGACCACCGACCATGCCATTACTCCCGTTGCTGTCAGACAATATCCTACATCACAGAAAGCACGCTGGCATCCAGCCACGCTGTAGCCACCGAAAGCAGTGTGGAACTGTTGCCTCCAGATGCCACCTGGTTTACATGTCTAGCCTTGAAAGATGCCTTCCTCTACTTCTGAGTCACTCCCTTAGCCCCTTCAACTGGGCAAAATCCTGGGACAAGATGCAACTCGCTTGGACTCAATTGCCACAAGGGGTTAAGAACTCTCTCACTACTTGGGGGGAGGTTGTGACAACAGAGTTGGCCTCTCCGAGACAGCCTGTTTCTCTGTCCGCTTCCTGTCTGCTGCCACAGTCCCCTGGGCCCCGAAACTGGGTCATCGACCACCTGCCCCCGATTGCGGAACTCCATCCCAGGGCAATCCCCACCTGCATCAAATAGTCTCCTGCCTGTAAAGGCAGTTCCTGATGTTCAAGCTGC
>NW_004957349.1:0-1527 GCF_000276665.1 Chinchilla lanigera
TACCTAATCATTAAGTAAGCTGTCTTCCTAGTGGGTCCTTCCCCTTCTCTTATTCATTAAAAAGGCACAGAAAGAAACCAAATAGCCAGGAGACATAGGTTAGGATCAAAGACCATCAAGGGAACAGATCAGAGAGTGACAAGTGCCCACTTAGGAGACAGGAAAGACACTAGACCACCATAATAAAAGGAGCCAGGGATACAGGAGTCTACCTGTATCAGCACTGAATCCTTTAGGGCCTGGGCTTTTCTTTGTTAGTACGTTTTTAATTATATCTTCAATTTCATTGATTGACACTGGTTTATTTAGGATTTTTATATCTTCTTGATTCAGCTTTGGTAATTTGTTTGTATGTAGGAATATGTCTATTCCACATTTTCCATCTTTTTAGAATACAAGTTCTCAAAATAGGTATGCATAATCTTCTGGATTTCTGCAAGCTCTGTTGTGATTTCACCCTTTTCATTCCTAATTGAATGGATTTGAGTCTTTTCTTTCTTTTCTTTCTTTTTTTTTGATAAGGTTGGCTAAGGGTTTGCCAATTTTATTTAATCTTTCAAAGAACTAAGGGGGCCGGGGGATATAGCTCAGTGGCATAAGTGCCTGCCTGGAAAGTGCAAACTCCTGAGTTCGATTCTTGGTACTCAAAAAAAAAAACAGAAACAAAAAAAATCAAAGAACTAACTCTTCAATTCATTGATTCTTTGTATAGTTTTCTTGGTCTCTAAGGTGTTAATTTCTGCTCTGATGTTTCTAATTTCCTCCCATGTAGGAGCTTTTGGCTTAGCCTGCTCTTCTTAATCTGAAAGTTTGAGGTTCACCATTGTTTATTTGTGCTTGCTCTGTTTTCCTGATATAGATATTCACTCCTTTATATCTCCCTCTTAGGACTTCTTTCATTGTGTCTCATGTTCAGTATGTTGTATTGTAATTATCATTTAATTATAGAAACTGTCTAATTTCTTCTTTAATTTCATCTGTGATTTCTTTAATTTCATTGGTTGTTCAAGATTGCTATTTAATTTCCATGTGTTTATGAAAGTATTGTGGTTTCTTCTGCCATTGATTTCCAATTTCATTGCACTATGGTCTGATAATATGGGTGGGATAATTTCAGTTCCTTTGCATTTACTTAAACATGTTCTATGAGCTAGTATGTGGTCTACTTTGGAGAATGCCCTTTGTGCAGCTGAAAATGTACAGTCTGATGTTGTGAAGTGGAACACTTAATAGACATCTACTAAGTGCATTTGTTCAAAAATTGCACGACTAAGTGCATTGGTTCAGTTCTAATATTTCTTTTTTTTTTTTTTTTTTTTTTTGGTCTAGTTTATCTGTGACAGTGGGGTATTGAGATCCCCGAATACAATTGTATTAGTGCATATTTGATTTTTCAAGTCTGTTAATATTTGTTTTATATAGTTGGGTACAGTGATATTTGTTTTATATATATTTAAGATTGTTGGTGGCTGGGGATATAGCTCAGGCATAAGTGCTTGCCTGGCAAACCTGAGGTCATGAGTTCAA
>NW_004957350.1:0-1533 GCF_000276665.1 Chinchilla lanigera
ACTCCTATTCAATATAGTTCTGGAAATATTGGCTAGAGCAATTAAACAAGAGAGAGAAGTAAAAGGAATAAGAATAAGAAAGGAAGAAGTGAAAATGTTATTATTCACAGATGACATGATACTCCACATAGAAGACCCCAAAAACTCAACTAAAAGGCTCATGGATTTAACAACCAAATTCAGTAGCATAGCTGGGTACAAAGTTGACACTCAAAAGTCAATAGCATTCCTCTACACAAGTAACAACAGACTGAGAGAGAAATTGGGGAAACCACACCTTTCACAATAACATCTAACAGATGAAATACTTAGGAATCAGTCTAACAAAAGAAGTAAAAGATTTATACAGTGAAAATTACAGTACTGTGAAAAAAGATATCAGAGAGGATATCAGAAAATGGAAAGATATTCCGTGCTCATGGATAGGAAGAACCAACATTGTGAAAATGGCCATACTCCCAAAATTGTTGTACAGATTTAATGCAATACCAATTAAAATACCATTAGTAGACCTCACAGATCTAGAGAAAACATTCCTAAAGTTCATCTGGGACCAGAAGAGGCCTAGAATAGCAAAAGCAATCTTGAGAAACAAAGGAAAGGCAGGAGGCATCACAATTTCTCACTTAAAATTATATTACAAAGCTACTGTGATAAAATCAGCATAGTACTGGCACAAAAACAGACCTGAAGATCAATGGAACAGATTAGAAGATACAGATACAACTACAAACACACTCAGTCAACTTATCTCTGACAAAGGGGCCACACATGTTCAATGGAAGGAAGATAGCCTCTTTAATAAATGGTGCTGGAAAAACTGGCTTTCCACATGCCAAAGACTAAAACTAGACCCATGTCTTTCACCATGCACTAAATTAAAATCAAACTGGATCAAAGATCTAAATATTAAAACAGAAATACTAAATTTATTGGAAGAGAAAGTAGGTAAAAATCTTGACGACATTGGGGTAGGCAGAGACATCATGAGCAAAAATCAAACTGCATGGGAGTTACTTCAAAGAATCAACAACTGGGATCTCATCTTATTGAAAAGTTTTTGCTCATGTAAAGAAATCACCAATAAAATAAAAAGAAAACTCACGAATTGGGAAAAAATTTTATTCTACTGCCCCTCAGACAAAGGACTTCTATTTAGGACATATAAAGAATAAAAAAAAAATCAGGCCCCCCAAATTCAAAGACCCAATCCAAAAATGGGCATCTGAGATGAGTACATATTTCTCTAATGAAGAGATACCAATGGCTAATAAAAACATGAAAAAATGTTCAACGTCACTAGTCATTTGAGAAATGCAGATTAAACAACACTCAGATTGCACCTCACCCCAGAAAGAATGGCTATCATCAAGAAATCAACCAATAACAAATGCTGGAGAGGCTGTGGGGAGAAAGGAACCCTACTCCACTGCTGGTGGGAGTGTCAACTGGTGAAACCACTGTGGAAATCAATTTGGAGATCCCTCACAAAACTGGGTTTGGAAGTCCCATTTAACCCAGCTATTCCCCTTC
>NW_004957351.1:0-1492 GCF_000276665.1 Chinchilla lanigera
TGGTGCTCCCCTCACAAATCTGTTTCTCAGGGTGTTAGTGAAGGATATATTTTCTGGATCGTCCCAATATGGAGGATTAGGTTTAGCTTGACAGATCCATTCCAGCATTCCCATTTCCCTAAGCCTCTGAATCCCTTCTTCAGTAGTAAACCATGGAACGTCAGGCATCTCTAACTCATTCACAGTGGGCCTTCTCTTGATCCACACTTCTGCTAACCAGCCAAATAAACTATTAACACCTTTCTTTACTCCACGAGCTGCAACGTTAAATTCAGAATCTCTGCTTAATGGGCCCATATCAATAAATTCAGCCTGATCCAGGTGTATATTTTTTCCACCATTGTCCCACACTCGTAAAATCCATTCCCACACTTGCTCATTAGGCCTCTGCTTGTAAGAGTTAGAAAATTCGAGGAGTTCTTTGGGAGAATAGCGGACCTCCTCGTGGGTTACTGTATGTACGTCACCCTTAGGAGCCTTCTGTGACTTGAGCCTGGTTATGGGCCTAGAGGCAAAAATGGGGGGTGAGGGTGGGTCCTGAGGAATGTCAACATCATTTTGTGGCATTAGCACAGGACGAGTCTCCCGAGGCATACTAGGAGATGCCAACAGCTCAGGGAGTGGAGGCGGCAACGCCTCTGCCAGAGCGGGTGGGGAGACCTCTTCCTCTGGCAAAATAATCTCATCAGCATCTAGGAACTCAACATCATCAACTTCCTCAGGATCCTCCCACACATCTCCATCCCAGTTTATGGGATCCCATTCCTTTCCAATCAGTGCCCTCACTTTTGCTTCAGATACCCTTCGAGGCTGAGCATTAAACTTATGTTGCAGTTCAGCCAATTGAATTATGAGAGATTGTGTTTGAGTTTCTGCAATCTCAGCTTTTTGATTAAAAGAAAGGAGATTTTCCTTCAGGACACACTTAGAAACTTTTAAATTTCTTATCTGTGTCTGGAGAAGGGAATTTGTATCTTTGAGCTCCTTATTTTCCTTTCTTTATTTGTCCTCACAGCCAGAAGACTTTAAACTTTCTAGGGACGTGTTGAGCTCATTGTTTTCCTTCAGTAGTTTGTCCAGGGCTGCTAAAAGCAACCAGCCAGCATCATTATATTCCCTACTCTGCAAAAGAAATTCAAAATATCCATGCACAGAGTCGCTAAATTCCTGACATCTCACAAGTGGTGAATTAGGACAATCAAATGGATCTACATGGCGTATTAGGTCAAACAATGCACGCCAAGGATTATCCGTATACCCGGCAGAAGTAGAAGGAGAGACCATGGTGTCTTTAGGTCTCATCAATTTACAGAGCCAATTCCAGTAACCCCTAAAGCCATTAAGGAATGACATTCTTACAATTCTGTTTCTCTAGAGCCACTCCTGGTACCAAAATCTGTATCAGTCAGGGTTTACTAGAGGAACAGATATAATACAAGATAAACAAATGTACAAGGAATTATAAGTTTGGCTTACAATGGTCAGCTACAGT
>NW_004957352.1:0-1478 GCF_000276665.1 Chinchilla lanigera
GTCTGTATTAGCCTTGATGCCAGGAGCATGGATACACCTGAGTGTACAGAGGCAGATCATTCTAAGTGGCCAGATGCTGCATGTTTCCATCTGGGTTAGGATAAGGTCACCCTCTGCATGGATGGGAGTTTGGGGAACAGCAACCGAGAGTATGAACTAGATGGAGAGCACCCCGGGTGGGGAAACGTCCCAAAGCACAGGCTCCTCGGTGCTGCGGACTTGTTTTTGTCCGCATCGTTGCTGTTCTACGCGTTTCACCCCAAACAGCAAAGAGGGAAATTTCCTTTTACTTTGCCTTCCCATCGCGCTGCTGTGACACTACCTGTCCTGAAGGTGGGGTCTGGAGACAGTGGAGACCTGCCTCAGTATGGATGGGGCAGAAGCGCAGGGCCCGCTGTGGAGGGCTGGCTACTTGGACATTTAAATTGTTTTAATATCATTTTTTTTACAACAATGCTACCTTTAGTAGTAATTAAGTCGGAACCAATAGGTAGCAAACTGAGCATACGTAAAATTTCCATGACGTTTGAAAGTTTAGACCTGAGCTTGCTGCCGCGCGCCTCGCCCTTCGCCCTCTGCTGGGCACTTGGGCGCATTACTTGGAGAAGGTGCCAACGGAAGTTCGGAGAGCCTGTGCCCTCTGCTCTAAATACTCCTGCTGCTGTGAAGCAGGCCAAAGTCTGGCAAAGGCGAGGGGAATAGAAAGCGAGCCTCCCCGTGTCTACATGCAAGTGTTCAAAGTCTTTTCACAGGGTCCCGCTTTTTCTTAAAGAATCCTAAAACCAACCCCAGACACTGTGTGTTTTCTGCTATAAACAATCCAATGTATCTTTCCTCCAGAAATCACGTCTCAGATGCTTTGTCATGATCACACTGCCGTCCCCAGCCACATCGCAGGAAATTACCGCCCACTCTCTAATAGCACGCACTACCCAATTCAACCTTTGCAGTGGCTAGATTATCTCACGAATGCCTCTTGGTGGGTCGTTTGTCCAAATAAACTCCACAGACTCGTGCCGATGGTGCTCCTTCCACCTCTTCTTTACTTTCTTCTTGGTGGTGATCTGCTTATTGGTTGGTTTGGGGAGTTTGTTTCTCTTTGTTTCAGTCTTCTCTGGAATGTTTGTTGCAGAATCGAGGTACACTGGAGCAACCCAGGTGTCGTCCTGCTTCTCTCCTGGCCCTGTGCTTCCAGAGATTAGGGCTGGCTTCTTCATGCCTCCTATGAGAGGCAGGAGTACTGGTCAGGTCTCCCCCCAGGCTGTGAGGTTGAGCAGTGGGATCAGGATCTTCATGGTAAGGTCCCTGGCCACCTTTCACACTGAGGTGTGAGCAGCCATCGGTGACACTGCTGGACCCATTATCTCCCTGCCAACAGCAAAGTGGCAGGGTTCTAATTCGATCATCTCTTTGGCATTCATAGCTGGGATTTGTCTGTTGATAAGAATAATGTGCTTACCAAGGAATATAGTTTGCTT
>NW_004957353.1:0-1513 GCF_000276665.1 Chinchilla lanigera
GAGAGAGAGAGAGAGAGAGAGAGAGAGAGTGTGTGTGTGTGTGTGTGATAGGCATCCTAACAGGTATGAGGCAATATTATTTGAGGTGCATTGCATTTCTGGATGATTAGTGGGGTTGAATATTTTTCACATACCTGCATGTCTTCTTCTGAGAAACATCTAACTCATTTGCCCATTTTTAAATTAGTTTTGTTGTATTGAGTTCTGGAGTTCTTTATATTTTGGATATTAAACTCCTTATCAAATATATGGTTTGGAAATATTGTCTCCCATTTTGTTGTTTTCTTTGCTATGCAGCTTTTTAGTTGATGTAATTCCACTTTTACTTTTTGGCTGTGCTTTTGGTGTCATATCCAAGAAATCCATCAAAAACAGTGTCATAAAGCTTTCCCTCTGTGTTTTCTTCTAGGAGTTTTAAAGTTTCAGGTCTATGTTTAGCTTTTTAATCTACTTTAGGTTGATCTTCATGTATGGTGTAAGATAATGTTTCATTTGTTTGTATGGGGACATCTAGTCTTTTCAGCATCATTTGGTGAGAGACTGTCTCCATTTCCCACTCTGTACTCTTGACATCCTTGAAGATCAATTGACCAAATACCCACAGGTTTATTTCTTACCCGCTCCACTGATTTTTCTGCCTTTATACCAGTATAACACTAGCTTGATTACTGCAACTTTGTTATATATTTTGAAATCAGACACTGTGATGCCTCCAGCTTTGTCTTTATCAAAATTGTTTGGGGTAACTAAAATTCTTTTGTGGTCATGTATGCATTTTAGGATTATTTACCTATTTTTTGTTTTTTAAATTAAGTTTATTGATACTTTATATATACATAATGATCACATTCATTATAGGGAATTTGTACTGTACATGATCTATCTTATTTCTTATTTCTTCCCGATTCCCCTCCTTGTTTGCAAAAGCTTTTTTTTCCATTTGTTCTTATTTTTCTTCTTTTCTCTACCTTCCTTTCCCTCTTTCCCACTCCCTAGTTCCCCTTCCCATTTGAATATTTTCTTCCTATTTTCTGATATCTATTACACATTTTGATCCTTGTTTACACTTTTGGTTTCTCACACTAGAGAAACAATGCAATATTTACATTCATGTACAATTTATTTCACCTAAGAGTATGGGTTCAAGGTGTTTCCCTAGATTTATGAAAATGAAATTGGGATTTGGGTGGGGCCAGCATTTAATCTGTAGGTATCTTTGAGTACTATAGACATTTTAACAACATTAAGTTTTCTGGCCAATGAACATCAGATAGTTTTCCATTTATTTGTGTCTTCTTTTATAGTTTTACACTTTCACTATACCAACTTTTCAGATTTGTACCTCCTTGTTTAAATTTATTCCTGGACATTTTAATCTTTTAGATGCTATTGTAAATGGAATATTTTTTATTTTAAAAATAAAAGAGGAAAATATTAACAAACAGAAAACCATTTACAAAATAGCAAAAGAACAATACAAACAATACAGAGTTACAAACAAAGTGGTAGGAAA
>NW_004957354.1:0-1529 GCF_000276665.1 Chinchilla lanigera
CTTTTGTTGAGTTTCTGGGATCTTGATCACTATATGTCTGGGTGTTGATTTATTTTGGTTATGAGTAACTGGAGTTCTATATGCTTCACTTAACTGGATGTCTGATTCTTTTACCATGCCTGGGAAATTTTCTGCTATTATTTCTGCAAATAGTCTTTTTATGTCACTTACATTGACACCTACTCTTTCATTAATACCTATTAATCTGACATTATTTCTCTTTGCTTTATCTTTGTGCTTTTTTTTTTTTTCCCACTACCAGGAATCAAACTCACATCTTTGCTTCATCTTGCAATATTTGAATCGTTATTTCCTGGTTCCTTGTTTTTAAGAGATCCCTCCTTTCATGTTCATTCATGGCAATGCTATCTGCAAGGTCTGAAAGTCTGTCTTCAGCTTCAGTTAGGTGGTTTTGCAAGCTTTCAGTGGAATTTTTAAGTTCCTGGGTATCTGTTTGCATCTACCTCATACCTTCTAGTTCTTTTCTATATTGTTCCATGAAGGTTTCATTGAGTAGTCTATGCTCTTCTATTTTCTTGTCTATGTCATCTTTGGATATGCTGAACATGTCTTTCATTATTGTGGTCATTTCTTTTCTCACCTGAGACATTATTTCTGATCTGAAATCTTCTATGGCCTGATGGAGTTGTTTCTTTACTTCAGTTGCTATCATTTCAGAAATTTCAGGTGTATGACTTCCAGGCTTTTCTGTGTTGATGCCTTCTGGACTTGTTTTGGGTGGTTTGGAGGTCTGGGATTACATTTTGCTTCTTCATTTTGTCACTTTTGAAGAATCAGAGACTCCCTGTAGTGCAGTTTCACTGTCCTGATTGTGTGTGAGTCTCAGGGCAAGAGTCTGAAGATCCCCAGTGCTCAGTGTAGGTCCTGTGTTGGTGAGTGGTGCCAACCAGCCCAGGCCAACTCAGTATGGGTGTGGCGGGTAGCCACTGAGGCCCCAGAGGGTGCCCAAGGTTTTGCCTGTCTTGCTCACTGGTCAGGGAGGCATAGCCCAGACTTACCGGGCTTCCTGAAGATGTCCGGGGTTTAGCCCAGCCTGGGGCAACACACTATGGGTATGGTAGGTCACCACTAAGGCCCAGAGGGTGCCCGAGGTTTCTCCTGCCTTGCACACTGGTCAGGGATGCAGAGCCCAGACTCACTGGGCTTCCCGAAGATGTCTGGGGTTTAGCCACAAGTGTTAATTTTTATTAAAGTCTAATTGCAACTCAGAATCTAAAATTACATCCATGAGTTTCTCATACTCACAATCAAATGCACAGCCTGACTTGCACTTTGCAGGAGTCATGTTGAAAGTTTGATCCACTGTGTTATGCCAATCTTCCAAATGCTGACACAGTTCATACATTATTAAAAATATTTCACATATTTCATACAATGTTAAAAAGGCACATTACCATATTATCAATGGTTAGTATTGCCATTGATCTCATCAAAAAGTCTTTAAGTATTGAGAAACTATCAAACTCACAGTTATGAATTCACAGTTTCTAAAATTCTAATTTGCACAC
>NW_004957355.1:0-1522 GCF_000276665.1 Chinchilla lanigera
GTTGAACAGGAGACGCTCCTAGAACCATCATTCCTCCTGACAGTAAGGAAGGGTTTTGGTGGAGATCCTCTCTGGCCAAGATCTGGCAGGCACAGGCAGACCCAGCAGTCCAGCATGCAGAGGCCAACTGTGTACACACGCTGTCATCAGCACAGGTTCTTAGAGAATAGCATTCACACCGTTGGGTAAAGGGATTTTGCTCCATATGTTCCTCACTATCCCTCACATTCGCATGGCTGAGACGCAGATCCTTAGAGAAATAGTGATTTTTACTATACAAAAGTTTAGGGTTGTCTGTGCAGAAAGGACTGTGGTGCCAGACAACACAGCTCGGATTACACCTTGAGACTCTACTTGGTATCCCCATTGAAGTGGATTTCATGATTGCCTAGAAGGCAGCAAAATCCCAGCGGCCCTGATCATGTTACAGTTTCAGGTGGTGAATTCAAATGTTCAGTTCCTTACAGAGTAGCTACATGAGGAGTTTTGGAGATGAAGAGCAGCACCCCCATGATGTTTCTCCTACTAAGATGGGTGAGACCTGAGCTAGGAGCACAGCATGCTCACACCTTACACCTACACACACACACACACGCACGCACGCACACATATACAGAGTACCATGAGCTCTGTTTGTGTGTGTGTCAGCCTGTCTAGCCATTACTATCTATCTATTATTTATCTATCTACCAATCTTTTTCTACCTATCTATAGTTCTTGTAGATATTGAATAAACCATAATCTTCATGAGTCTAATAGTGTTTGGTTCATAATCTTCATGAGTCTAATAGTGTTTGTTATAATTCATGGTCTAAGAGTGTTTGATTCAATTCTCCTGCTTCTGCTTCTTTATTTACAGAGGATTTTACTATGATATTAGGAGGTCACGTGTGCTCATTATTCATACTATTTCACTGAGTTTCAAACCAATTGTCCTCCAGGCTCATAGAGTCATAATTTTCTTTGAATAAAAAAAAAAAAACTAATGAAGAAAACTATTCATGTTGGGTACAGTTGCACCAAAGCATTATGATTCTCTTAATCATTACTTTTTTGCTTTTTAAAAAATTGTAAGATCTACTTGAAAAAATTTTGCCTAAAAGTGAAGAAGACTCTAAATAAGTGTTGGATAAGGTTTAGCCTTTTCCAGAGACATACATCTCAGCACTATCACCAAGTAAACAGATTTAAAAATGGCAGAAAAGAATTGTGACCTAATTATGCTCTATTTGCAGCTATCACCTGCAAGCTAAAATAATAAATGCCCTATTTACTAAGCTGAGTGGAGTAGAAGTAATTTCTGCCTCATGCCCATGTGGACTGGCAAAGTCTGCTCCAGGCAGTAAGGAAGCGATCCAAGTTCCTGCCCTCGTAGGCTCTCAGTGTCTTTGAGCGCCTTGTCCTCCTCTGTCTGAGCTCAGGCACAAGAGCAGGAAAAAATGTACTGAATATGAAGGAGTCACACTTGATCCATTCGAAACCAGAATGGACACAGACCTCCACGGTTCTTAATGGCTTGGGT
>NW_004957356.1:0-1467 GCF_000276665.1 Chinchilla lanigera
GGTGATACCTGAAACCTGGGTGACAGCAGCAACTGGTGGTAAAGAAAACCGTACTCTGAGTACACAGGAAATAAACTTATATTCCCACAGGCCTCCCTCACTACTTAACTTTCCCAAACATTATAGGGAGCATAACATTGGATCCAGTGGACCTATGTCTTATTTTACACTATAAAATTGTACTTTAACATAAGAGTAGACTACTGTGTGTCTCAATACCTTTCACTAAGGCATACAGGGAGCCATTTATGTGTTTACCCACTCAGCATGTCAAGGGGTGCGCATGTGTGCAAGAGTGGCAAAATGGGATTTTTACCCACATTATGCTCCATCTAACTGGTTTTTGCATGTTTACCCAAGCATCACAGAGGGTCAAATAGACTGAAACCAGTACATGATTTGTTAAAAAAAGGTTTTCTTACAGATTTTTGTGGTAGAAGTAGCCCAATTCAGGACAAAGTCACATGAAAAAACAGATTTGCAATTCGTGGAGGAGCAAAAAGTGAATCATAAGATTACTCATTCATAGATGATAAAGATGACCCAGTATGATAAAATACTTGCTTCCATAATAGAAGGTAAGTATGGGTAGAAATGATGATGATGATGACTTTGATGATGCCCATGTTGGCCAAAGTTCCTGTGACAGTGAAATGGAATAGAAATCAACTGATATAGACACAGACAATACAGACCTCCTTGATTTCGAGGATGAAGAAAAGAGCAATGTGAATACACATTTGACCAGTTCAAACGTTGCAGAATGGCCACATAACCAACAGAAACAATCCAATGTTAGAACTATGTTTGAAAATATAGTTAGGGTCTTGGCAGGGGTGAAATGTATTAGAATGGCAGCAGTGCCATTCAGTGTTGGAAACTGGAGCAGATGAAATGCTACATGACATTGTGAAATACACGAAGGCTGAAAGCATGTAAAATGTTCCATGTGTACCAACAGCCATATTAAAACAAGTATGCATTATGATACCTCACTAACTGAACTGAAAGCATTCATATCTCTGCTGTACTTAGCATAGATAGCTCATGATGATTGCAGGAATGTAAAAGGACTTCTTGAAAAGAGATGGGTCAAAATATGGCATAAAGATTTGTGCCCCTGTAGATGCAAAGATTATGTTTTCAATTTAGGTATTTGTCCTAGAACTCAGCTATCAGGTCCTTATTTGTATAGCAATAAACTGAATGATGTGAACAGACTTCTTGCTTCCACCTCCCAAAGTATTCAGAATGAGACATTCGATAGTTAGTTCACCAGTTTCCAATCAATGTTACCTTTGCTAACGCAGCACAAGTTGACCACAAGGAATTGTATACAAGAACAAAGAAGAAATTCCAAAGGAACAGCTGCAATTTCAAATCAGAGAATTGTAGAATATAATCCTTGGATTTCAGAAAAATATAACATTGGCCTCCTATATGGCAAACAAAAACCAACTGGTACTG
>NW_004957357.1:0-1470 GCF_000276665.1 Chinchilla lanigera
TACAACATAACAGAATTATGGGACCCAATGAAACCAATCTTATAAGAGAAATTTATAGTGTTGAATTCCCATATCATAAAAACAGAGTGAGTGCAAATAAACTATCTAATGCTGTTCTAGAAAAAGAAAAGCAAAGTTCATAAGCCCCAAAGCTCATAAGAGAAAGGAAATTATAAAAATCAGAGCAGATATTAATGCAATTGAGACTAAGAAAAAAATATGATCAATGAATTGAAGAGTTAATTTGAAATATTAAATAAAATTGACAAACCTTTAGCCAATCTTATAGAAAAAGGAAAGAAAAGGTTAAAGTCCATGCAATTAAGAATAAAAAGGGTGAAATCACAACAGATCCTACAGAAATCCAAAGAACATCACTACCTACCTCAAGAACCTATATTCTAATAAGATGGAGAACACAGAAAACAATGGACAGATTCCTAGATATACATATATATATATGAATTACCAAAGTTGAATCAAGAACATATAAAATTCTAAATGAACAAATATCAGGCAATGAAATTGAAGATGGAATTAAAAACCTACCAGCAAAGAAAAGCCCAGACCCTGACATATTCACTGTTGAATTCTAAAAGAAAATTAGAGAAGATCTAATGCCACTACTCCACAAACTCTAATGAAATTGAAAGGGAAGCAATACTCCCAAATTCATTCCTAGAATTAAGCATCACTCTTTTACCAAAACCAGAGGACAAACCAGTCAAAAAAGAGAACTATGGGCCAATCTCTCTAATAAACGTAGACACAAAAATCCTCACTAAGATACAGTATTGGCAAGCAGAATACAGCAAATTATCAAGATTACACACACCATGACCAAAAAAGATTTATCCCAGGGATTCAGGAATAGTTCAACATATGCATATCAATAAATATAATATACCATATTAACAGAGCCAAGGACAAAAACCACATGATCATCTCCGTAGGTGCAGAAAAACCAAACAGACAATTTCATTCTAAATGGACAAAAACTGAAAGCTTTCACTCTAAAATCAGGAAAAAAACAAGGATGTCTACTATCATTCCTCTTATCCAGTATAGCACTGGAAACATTAACTAGAGCAATTGGACAAAAGAAAGAAATAAAAGCAATAAGGATAGCAAAGGAAGAAGTTAAATCATCATTATTTGCAGATGACGTGATACTCTACATAGAAGACCCCAAAACTCCACCAAAAGGCTTCTAGATTTAGTAACCAAATTCAATAGCATAGCGGGTACGAAGTCAACACTCAAAAATCAATGCATTCCTGTATACAAATAACAAACTCACCAAAAGAAAAATTAGAAAAACAACACTTTTCAGAATAGCATCAAGAAAAATTGAAATATTAGAAATAAATCTAATAAAGGAAATTAAAGACCTTTAAATTGAAAACTACAGTACTATAAAAAATGAGATCAAAGAGGATATTTGAAAATGGAAAAATATCCCTTGTTCTT
>NW_004957358.1:0-1440 GCF_000276665.1 Chinchilla lanigera
TAAAAAAGGGATCGGGGATATAGCTCAGTGGCACAATTGTATATATATATTCCTTCCTTCTTTTTTCCTTTCCCCATCCCAGTTCTCTCCTTTTGAGCAGTTTCTTTCCCTTTCACAATGTCTGTTGTACCTTTTGGATCAAATTTACTCTCAGGTTCTTATACAAGGAAGACAATACAGTGTTTACACTTTGAGTCTGATTTATTTTACTTATGAGTATGGTCTCTAGTTGCATCCATTTACCTATGAACGCCTCAAGTCTACCTTTATAGCTGATTAATACTGCATTGTATAAAAACACCACATCTTTTTTATCAGTTCCTCCATTGATGGGCATTTGGGTTGCTTCTAAGGTCTAGCTATTACAAATTGTGCTGCTGTAAACATGGGTGAGCATATATCACTGAGGTATGATGTTTTTAATTCTTCTGGGAAGATATCCAGGAGGGAAACAGCTCAGTGGATAGGGACCTCTAATTTTTGTTTCTTGAGGAATCTCCACACTGATCCAGAGTAGTTGCCCCAGTCTACACTCCCACCAAAAATGGACAAGGGTTCCTTTTTCCCCACAGCCCCTCCAACATTTGTTATTGGCTGATTTCTTAATGACAGCCATTTTTTCTGGGGTGAGATAGGATCTCAGTCTTGTTTTAATTTGCATTTCTCAAGTGATCAAGGATGTTGAACGTTTTTAGGTATTTATTGCTATTTATATTTCTTTATCAGATGCCCATTTTTGTATTGGCTGTTTAAATTTGGGGTGCCTGATTTTTTTAATTCTTTATGTGCTCTAGATAGAAGTCCTTTGTCCAAGGGAAAATTGGTTAAAATTGACAATTGGCCAAAATTTTTTTCCCAATTCATGGGTTTCCTTTTTACTCTGTTGGTAATTTCTTTTGATGTACGAAAACTTCAATAAGATGAGATCCTAGTTGTTGATTCTTTGAAGTATTTCATGTGAAGTTTGGTTGTTTGTGAACTCCCTGCCTACCCCTGTCTTCAAGTTTTTACCTACTTTCTCTTTCAGTAGATTTAATGTTTCTGTTTTAATATTTAGATCTTTGATCCATTTTCACTTCAGTTTAGTACATGGTGATACACGTCTAGTTTTAGTCTTTAGCATATGGCAAGGCAGCTTTTCCAGCACCATTTATTAAAGAGGATATCTTTCTTCCAGTGAAATTGTCTGGCTCTTTTTTCAAAGATAAGGTGGCTGAATGTGGTTGTGGTTGTGACTGCATCTCCTAATCTATTCCATTGATCCTCAGGTCTGTTTTATTCCAGTACCATGCCGATTTTATCACAGTAGCTTTGCAGTCAAATTTCAAGTCAGAGGATGTGATGCCTCCTGCCTTGCCTTGTTGCTTATGATTGTTTTGTCATTCTGGGTCTCTTGTGGTTCCAGAAGAATTTTAGCAATGATTTATTTAGATCTGTGAG
>NW_004957359.1:0-1447 GCF_000276665.1 Chinchilla lanigera
ATTCAATGCAATTCCCATTCAACTACCATTAGCATACCTCACAGATCTCGAGAAAACATACCTTAAATTCATCTGGAACCAGAAGAGACACAGAATAGCAAAAGCAGCCCTGGGCAACAAGGACAGGTCAGGTGGAATCACAATCCCTGGCCTGAAATTATATTAGAAAGCTACTGTCATAAAATCAACCTGGTACTGGCTAAAAAACAGACCCGAGAATATAATGGAACAGACTGGAAGAAACAGCCACAACCGCAAGCACACTCAGCCACCTAATTTTTGATAAAGGGGCCAAAGAAACTCACTGGAAGAACGATAGCCTCTTTAATAAATGGTGCTGGAAAAATTGGCTTACCACCTGCCAAAGACTGAAAACAGACCCAAGTCTGTCACCATGCACCAAACTCAAGTCAAAATGGATTACAGATCTCAATATTAAAACAGAAACACTAAATCTGTTGGAAGAAAAAGTAGGTAAAAATCTGAAAGACATAGGAGTAGGCAGAGAGTTCATGAACAAAAACCAAACTGCCCATGAAATACTTCAAAGAATCAATAATTGGGTTTTCATCCTATTGAAAAGTTTCTGCACATCTAAAGAAATCACCAGCAGAGTAAAAAGAAAACCCACAAACTTGGAAAATATTCTAGCTGACTGTCCCTCAGACAAAGGGCTTCTATCTAGAACATATAAAGAATTAAAAAATATCACCCCCCAAATTGAAACACGCAATCCAAAAATGGCAGCTGAGATGAATATACACTTCTCAGATAAAGAAATACAAATGGTGAATAAATACATGAGAAAATGTTCAACATCATTAGTCATTTGAGAAATGCATATTAAAATGACATTGAGATTCCACCCCAGTAAGAATGGCTAGCATTAAGAAATCAACCAATAACAAATGCTGGTGAGGTTGTGGAGAAATAGGAACCCTTTTCCACTGCTGGTGGGAATGCAGACTGGTGAAACCACTGTGGAAATCAGTTTGGAGATGCCTCAGCAAACTAGGACTAGAGGTCCCATTCAACCCAGGTATTCCCCTTCTGGGTATTTTCCCAGAAGATCTAAAAACATCATTATCACAGCGATATATGTGCACCTATGTTCATAGCAGCACAATTTGTAATTGCTGAATTGTGGAAGCAACCCAAATGTCCATCCACTGAGGATTGGATAAGAAAATTGTGCTACTTCTATATAATGGAATATTACTCTGCTATAAAGAAAGATAAACTCAAGGCTTTTATAGGTAAATGGTCACAACTAGAGACCATACTCATAAGTGAAATAAATCAGACCTACATGTGCAAGCAGCACATTGTCTCACTAGTGTAAAACCTGCAAGAGTTAATATAAACTCTGAGGTATGATAGACATTGTGAAATGATAAGAAAGCGCTCAAGGGTAAAGGACAACTGGGATGTGTGGAAAGAGAAGGGA
>NW_004957360.1:0-1521 GCF_000276665.1 Chinchilla lanigera
GCTCAGCGGCAAAGTGCCTGCCTGGCAAGCGCAAGGTCGTGAGTTCGGTTCCCGGTACCGGAGAAAAACCAAAAACAAACAAACAAAAAAAAATGCATTTCCAAAACTGAATGAAGAAGATATAAAAATCCTGAATAGCTCAATATCAGCCAGCATAATAAAAAATGAACTAAAAAACTTACCAATGAAGAAAAGCCCAGATCCTAATGGATTCACAGCGGAATCCTACAAAAAATTTAGAGAAGATTTAATGCCAATTCTTCTCAAACTGTTTAATGAAATTGAAAGAGAAGGAATTCTCCTTAACTCATTCCTGGAGGCAAGTATTACCCTGATACCCAACACAGAGAAAGACCCAACAAAAAAAAAGAACTACAAGGCAATCTCCCTAATGAATATGCATGCAAATATTTTTAATAACATACTAACAAACAAAATGCAACAAATCATCAAGGAAATTATACACCATGACCAAGAGAGGTTCATCCCAGGAATGGAGGGGTATTTCTATGTATGCAAGTCAATTAATGTAATATATCATAATAATAGTGCCAACAATAAAAATCACATGATCATCTCAATAAATGCAGGAAATGCTTTTGATAAAGTCCAACACTCATTCATGATAAAAACCCTAAGGAAAATAGGAATAGATGGTCTTTACCTTACTGTGATAAAAGCCATCTATGACAAACCAACAGCCAACATCATACCAAGTGGACAAAAACTGAAAGCTTTCACTTTAAACTCAGGAATAAGACAAGTATATCCACTATCACCACTACTGTTAAGCATAGTTCTGGGAATATTAGTCAGAGAGCAATTAGACAAGAGAGAGAAATATGAGTAACAAGGATAGGAAAGGAAGAAATGAAATTATCATCATTTGCAGATGACAAGATACTTTACACTGAAGACACCAAAAACTCCACCAAAAGGCTTATAGATTTAATAACCAAATACAGTAGCAGAGCTGGATATCAAGTCCACACTCAAAAGTCAATAGCTTTCCTGTTCACAAACAACAAACAGACTGAGACAGAAATTAGGGAAATGACATCTTTCATAATAGCATCTAAACAGTGGAATACTTAGAAATCAATCAAACAAAGGAATTAGAAGATCTATGCATTGAAAATTACAGTACTCTGAAAAAAGAGATTGAAGAGGATTTCAGAAAATGGAAAGATATTCTTTGTTCAAGGATAGGAAGAACCAACATTGTATAAAATGCCCATATTCCTAAAATTGTTGTGCAGATTCAATACAATCCTAATTAAAATACTGTTAGTATACCTCAAAGATCTAGGGAAAACATTACTAAAATTCATCTGGCACCAGAAGAGGCTTAAAATAGCAAAAGCAATCCTGGGCAACAAAAGCAAGGCAGGAGGCATCACAATCCCTGACTTGAAATTATACTACAAAGCTACCATGATAAAATCAGCATGGTACTGGCAAAAAAAGACCTGAAAATCAATGGAACAGATTAGAAGATGCAGATACAACTACAAACACATT
>NW_004957361.1:0-1521 GCF_000276665.1 Chinchilla lanigera
GAGAAGAGCTTGGAGTGAAGTATTACAGATCCTAAGACAGAACAGCTTCCAACCAAGACTGATGTACCCTGCCAAACTATCCCTCAAATTCAATGGAGAAATAAAATATTACAGGTCCTGAGACAAAATAGCTTCTAATCAAGACTGAAGAACCCTGCCAAACTATCCTTCAAATTCAATGGAGAAATGAAATATTTCTGTGACAAAGAAAAACTGAAGAACATCATGAGTGCCAAACCATGGTTGCAAAGAGTACTAAAAGGTATTCTAGACAGAGAAAAAAACGACCACAATTTCAAGAACAACAAAAGAAAGGAACCGTCAAGAAGACCAAGCAATTAAACAGATAGGAAAAGTAGGAAACCAACAGCAAGTAAATAACATGACAACGATAAGTCAACACATATCGGTTACAACCATAAACGTAAGTAGCCTCAATTCACCAGTTAAAAGAAACAGACTGGCAAAGTGGATTAAGAAACAAAATCCAATGATGTGCTGTATACATGAAATGTATTTTCCTCAAAAGGAAATCCATAGACTAAAAGTCAAAGGATGGAAACAATCCACCATGCAACAGGAGCCCAGAAAAAAGCAGGTGTAGCTATTATGTTTACAGACAATGTAAACTTCAAACCGACAACAATCAAAAGAGATAAAGAAGGTCACTACATACTTGTTAGGGGAAAACTGCAAGAGGACAAGATAACAATCATAAACATGTATGCACCAAATATCGGAGCATCAAACTATATAAGACAAATCTTAACAGACATGAAAACCCATATAATTAATAACATAATAGGGGACCCTATTGACACAAAGAGATAGGTCAAGTGGACAAAAAATCAGGAAAGAAGTAACAGATCTGAATCAAAGCTGCAAAAAAATGGACTTAGTAGATGTATACAGAATGTTCCACACCACAACATCAGAATACACATTTTTCTCAGCTGCACATGGCCCTTTGTCTAAAATAGACCACATTGTAGCCCATAGAGCATACCTACCTAAATGCAAAAGAATTGAAATTATCCCATGTGTATTATCTGACCACAATGCAATGAAATTGGAAATTAATGACAAAAGGAACTCCAAAAACTCCATAAACAGTTGGAAATTAAACAACAACCTCCAGAACAACCAATGGATCACAGGAAAAATTAAAGAAGAAGGTAAAAAATGCCTACAAATGAAAATGTAAAAAATACTACAAATGAAAATGTGAGTACAACTTACTGGAATCTTTGGGATGCAATGAAAGCAGTCCTCAGAGGGAAATTTATAGCAGTGAACTCATACATAAGGAAAACAGAAAGAGAACAAATAAATGGCCTAATGCTGCACCTCAAACTTTTAGAAAAAGAAGAACAAGTCAGGCCCAAAGCCCAAAGAAGGGAGGAGATTATAAAGATCAGGGCAGAAATTAATGCAATTGAGGTGAAGAAAACCCTACAAAAAAAGAAATGAATCAAAGAGTTTGGTTCTTTGAAAGAATAAATAAGATTGATAAACCCCTAG
>NW_004957362.1:0-1521 GCF_000276665.1 Chinchilla lanigera
CTTAAAGAAAATCATAAATGGGGTCACACCATCCTCACGGTAGTCCAGGAGAGCAACCATGCCGTCTGGATTCATGTTTGCACCAATAAAGAACTTGGGAAACAAATACTCAGAATTAGACCATTATGTAAAAATGTGAATCATCTTAGAGCAAACTGCAACATAACAAAGAATCAGAACACACACACAAAAAAAGACATTTCATCAAGTACAAGCTTTTAATGCTCAAACACCAGTTCAGATTGATCAAAGCACCAATAACAACCAAAATAGTACAGTGCAATGCTGCAAGACTTTAGGTGTTCTACAAATTCTCGTTTTCTCAATCCCACACACAAACATTCCCAAGTCCTACCTGCTTACCTATCTAACACTGGGAACATAAAGCTGTTAAGAAAGTGTCACATGGGGAACTGATCTTACAGCCAAGACATACAATAAAGCTAGAAATCTGAAAAGCAAGATTGTGATATGCAGCTAGAAAATAAATAAATAAATAAATCAAATCTTACACATAAGACCTCACTGAAGTTTCCCAGTAACAGGACTAACGAACTCAGATGTAGCAGAAACACCAGTGGCAAGAAACTACACACAATGAATTGTAAACAAAGTTGGGCTACTATGGAGGTTGAACAATCTGAGAGGAAGAACTGTCATTTAAGAAGCCAGCAGAGATTAAAAAGAAATCAGAAAACAAGATCTTAAGAGAAGACTGCTTTATCCTATGGACTCCAGTTGAGTCCATAAAGCCAATTTAATGACAGACTAACAGAGAAACAAAGCTTTCGTTGTTATAGAATAAAATCTACTCTCATACAAAATATTAAATATTAAAACAAATATTTACCTGATAGTTTTTGAAATTAGCAAGGATGTGCTTGATTTGTTCTGCAGCCCCTGTCATAAATGGTTTTACTCTTTCTGGTCTTTGTTCTTCAAGTTTGCCTTTGATTCTAAAACAGCATTTTGTTAACAGATTACTAAAGTACTGGATTTTAAACAAAATTAATTTTTTTAGTTAAGTAAAAAATTCAAGCTGCAACTTTAAAGGCCAACTAGCTGTCAATGCGCAGAATAGTATCGCACAATTAAGACATTACTAGTGTGGAGAATGCATCTTTCAAAAATTGTTTACAGCCAGGGTTCTAGCTAAGCCACACAGCACCTGCCTGGCAAGCCCAAGGTCCCGAGTTGATTTCCAGTACAAAAATAAATACACAATCGTCTATAATCCCAAACATCAAACCAGATGGCATGCTCCAGTATACTCATGTTACGAAAAAGCAACAATCTTTGCCTGAGTTAAAAAAAAAAAAAAAGAAATGCCTTCCCCGAGAGTCTCTACTACTAGAACTAAACATGCCAATCCCTAAATCCTCCAAGATCCTAGCCATCAACTAGGCCCTCTCGAACAGCCACTTACGATTTCATGTAGTCTTTGATGTACTTCTTGTAGGCCTCTTTTGTGAAGCTGGTTTCCTGCAAGTGGTGGTTCATGACAATGTCCACACCAGTGAC
>NW_004957363.1:0-1516 GCF_000276665.1 Chinchilla lanigera
GCCTTGAGAGCTTTCTCCCAGTTCCTCTACCCTACCCCACCCCCTGCAGCCTGGTTCTGCAGATCAGATCTTATCCAGTGTCAGCAGTCTTGATATCCTATGTGATAATGGTGTCCCATTCACAGTATTTCCCACACCCCACTCCATTTTTTCTGTATACAGCTCACTCAACTTCTGTGAACTGCCTCCAACTCTGCTCTTGTCTTTTCACAGCAACCTTTACCTCCTCTAGCACATTCTGCTTTCAATTATTAGTGTCTCAGAACAAACCCTTTCAGTCCTTACAATATCACCTTTCTGATCTCATAGCTCATCAAAAAGCTTCTCTCCCTCCTGTGAGGCCTGTCTCCCTTTCTGCGGGTTCATTGACACTCACCCTGGCCTCTGTGGTTAGCAAGCCTCTCTCAGAACACCTGTCACACTCACAGTTAACTACAGATTCTGCTTTGTAGACAGCCTTATCTTGAATCAATACCTATTTCTTCAATGCGGGAAAACACACACCCAGCTCTTAAATACATACGCTCTGAATTCAGATTCCTTAGGGTTAAATTCTTTCCTATGCCAGCTGCAATGGTAGAGGCATGACCTTGACAAAATTACTTAACTTCTCTAGGCCTCATTTTTCTAATCTGCAAAATGGAGGAAATAGCAATACTGGCCCCCTAGGGGCATTATGAGGGTAAAAGAAGTTTACACAGTGCTGAATGTAGAGCTTGGCCCATACCATGCTCTTAAAAAGCAAGGACTATTTTATTATGTTTACTGCAGAGAGTAGTTTGGCTTTGGAACTCTGGTTTTATACCCAGCTGTTAACATTCTCAAAAGAACTGAATGTGTGAAGACCGTATCTTTTTAACCAAAAAGTTGATATGGGAGTTATTTCCAGCACATTCCATTCACATCATCTTATTTGGTTCCTAAAACAAGACTGGCTTCAGGCAGAGTGGGAGATACAATTTTGCCATTCCTATTTGCAAAGGCTTAGACACATTAGCTTTTCCAAAGTGGCATAATGAGTGATTGACGAAGGTAGATCCAGCCTACAGAGCTCCTCGCTCCTTCAACCAAACCACACAGATTGGGGCTGGCAAACTTTTGATACAAAAGGCCAAGTAGTAAATAGTTTATGCTTTGTGGGCCATGTCCTGTCTCTATCTCATATTCTGCTTCATTGTTATCACTTCTTCTTTTCTTCCTCTTCCTCTTCTTCCTCCTCCTCCTTTTGCTTGTCCTTCTCCTCTCTCCTTCTTCAAAAGGCATTTTAAATGTAAAAAATGAGGGTCGGAATGTTGCTTTATGGTACAGCATTTGCCTAGCATACTCAAAGCCCTGGGTTTAATCTCTAGTACTGCAGAGTAAGTAAGTAAATAAATGAAATATTAAAATGATTCTTAGCAATAGGCCAGTGTATGAAGAGATAACAGACTACCTTTGGCTCTAGGATTGTAGTTTATCAACCACTGAAAAAAATTATGCTGATATATCAAAATGCACACTTAATTAAATGAATCTA
>NW_004957364.1:0-1520 GCF_000276665.1 Chinchilla lanigera
ATCTCCTGTGGTCATCTTTGCAGTCAGGGCATGGCCCGGGGGGCTTCTTAGGGCAGTTCCTCTTGAGGTGGCCTGGCTTTCAACAGTGGTAGCAGATGAATGCAGTCATCGAGTACTTCTTGGGACCCTGAGAATCAGACTCAGGGTCTGTTTCTCTTAGTGCTGCCGCAAAAGTAGCTGCTTTTTCTCAGTCTCTTTATTTTCTCTCCTTGGCCTCCTCCTCCTCATGGCTGTACAATACTGAGGAGGCAATTCTTACTAACATCTCAAGTGAGCCATCTGGGGCAAAAGCTATTACTACTGAAACTTTATAGCAAGTCTCAAAACCAGGTGGCATTGTCCTCCCACTTTTTCTTTCCTTTTGGCCATTCCAAGTTCTATGCATTTGTACACGAATTTTAGAAACAAGTTAAGTATATTTTTAAAAGACTGCTGGGATTTTGCTTGTGACTGTATTGAATCAGTCTTAATAATATGGAGTCTTCCAGCCAAGACTATAGTCCTTTGGTTTATTTAGGGTTTCTTTAATTTATGTTTGCTGTACTTTGTAGTTTTTAAAGCTCAAGTTTAATACCTAATTTGACAAGTGTACCCTTCATATTTTTGATGTGGTTTTGAATGGTATTATTTTAAATTTTAAATTCTGATTTCCATCACTAACATATTGTTCTTTTATTTTGCAATCTTAATATTATCCAAATTCATCCTACTAGCCTTTTCTGTAGAGTCTATTAGGTTTTCTACACCAGCAATCTTGACATCTGTGTACATCTTTTCTTCCTTTCCAATCTGGCTGCCTGAATTTCATTTTTCTCTTTTTCCATATCACCTGGGATCTCCAGAGCACATCTGAAAAGCAGTGGTGACAGCAGGCATTTTTCTCTTGCTCCTGATCTTAATAATATTTCATTGTTAAGAATCATACTGATGTAGATGTTTCATAAATGCTTTTTATCAAGATGAGGGAGTTCTTAGTTTACTGATCATTTTTATAATTAATTCATATTGGATTTTGTAAAAACTTGGTATCTGTTTTGATGATCATATGTTTTTCCTTTTACAGCTCCTTAATACAGTGAATTACACTGATTGATTTTCAAATGTTAAACTCATCTTGCATTCTTGGAATAAATTCAGCTTATTCATGATGTTCTATCTTTTTTTATGTTATTGTTGGATTTGAGTTAAACTTTTGTTATCTTTTTTTGCCTTTATGCTTATGTAGGATATTAGTTATGGTTTTCCTTTCTTGTAATGCCTTTGTCTAATTTTGTTATCAAGGTTAAATTGGCTTTATAGAATGAGTTGGAAAGTATCACCTTTTCCTCTGTTTCCTGGAAGAGTTTGTATATAATATTACTTATTCCTTAAATCTTTAGTCGAGCTCTCAAGTGAAGCCATTTGGGATTGGAGATTTTCTCTGCTGAGGGAGATTTTTCATTAGAAATTCAATTTTTAAAGACTCTTCTTCTTAACCATAATTTAGTAGTTTGTGTCTTTAGGGGAATTTTCCCATTTCA
>NW_004957365.1:0-1519 GCF_000276665.1 Chinchilla lanigera
TGTGGTGACCCAGTGGCCTAATGGATAAGGCATCAGCCTCCGGAGCTGGGGATTGTGGGTTCGAGTCCCATCTGGGTCGCACCGCAACCTTTTTGAAATGAAAGGTGATCATGGATAAGCGTAAGTTTTGAAACAATTATTTCGCTTCTCTGGAGAGATCTCACTATCAATTACATTAGAAATAGTAAGATGTACCCAAGGTTTTTAAAAACTACCCTAAAAAAATAAAAAATAAAAATAAAAAACTATCCTAAGTGCTAACTCTGCCCGGCAAGAGGGTTTTTTACTTTGTTTTTAAACGACTTCCCTTAGCTTTTTTTAAGTTTCACTGCCAAATAAGAATTGTATGTATTTAAGAAGGAGCATTCACCTTAACTGATACTACTTTTAAAATTTTTGTCTATATTAATTTTTATTTTTCGTCATTATTTTTATTTCTGTATTTCTGTTTTATTTATTTTATTTTTTGTGTTGCCGGGGTTTGAACCCAGGCATTATGGTGATTTTTAAAAGAAAAAAGCCTTAGGAAGCACACACTCGCCCACCGGACGAGGACGCAGCCCGTTTTCTGCCCGCAGGCAGCTGCCCTTGAACACTTTCTCCCAGAGGCTGTGTGAGGACCCAGCGGTGCTGCCTCCAGATTTCCTGTACTGAGGAACCTTCACAGAAAAACTGCGCTGTTTCAACACACAAATGTAAGGAACATCAATTATAATTTCTGTACTCAGGGTATTATGTAGTGCACTGGGAACACACGTGCGTATGACCTCAAGTTACTGAGAAAAGTCAGGAAGGGTGGCACATGCGGGAGGCTGAGGCAGGAGGATCGCTGTGAGTTCGAGGCCAGCCTGCACAATATAGTGAGTTCAAAGCCAGGCTAGACTAAAAAGCAAGACCCTGCCTTAAAAAAACAAAACAAACAAACAAAAAAAAAAAAACCGTGAGAACTACAGAGTTCAAACTGTTAAGACCTGTTCAACTGACTGACATGGAAAGTTTAAACTCTTGCAAACTTGTAGAAGTGGAAGTGTCACCGAATCAATTTCTACTCCTTGAAAGCTACTGAACTCTAAAGAAGGTGTGGTAACCTGGACTGGGGTGTGAAACAAAGTGGGAAAGCTAGTAGAATGTGGAGACAGTGCCACTGTAAACGATGGGCCACGGTAAAATGCCCTGGCGCCGCCTCGACTGCTCCTGGTTTAAATTTTCTTCTTAATTTCCCAGCAAGCTCTGGGGCAGAGCGGAGGAGGAAGGCCGAGGTGCTCCCAAGCAGACATCCGGGGCCCTCGGTGACCAGGGCTGCATTCTGGGCCGGACGTTGCCGGGGAGAACCCGCAGTCAGGCCCAGTGGACCTACAAGCTTACCTGACTTTTCCACGTATGCTGCATATTGATAGCACTTGCATTTTAAATTCATAAATAGAAGGCTGTAATTAAAAGCAAATCATTGGCCATACTCCCAAAATTGTTGTACAGATTCAATGCAATCCCAATTAAAATACCATTAGTATACCTCACA
>NW_004957366.1:0-1465 GCF_000276665.1 Chinchilla lanigera
TTCACATTTTTAAAATGAATCTTTCTTTCTCTCATTTAGTTGTGTGAGATATCTATGTGACTTTTTCCTTAAGGTTCTATCAAAAGTATTTTGTCAAAATAACTTCCCCCAATTTTTTTTTTATCCTAAAGAGAATAACAACAACAAAAAAAGAACCAAGAGCAAACTACCAACATCACAGACAAAAACAAAACAAAGCAAGAACATTAACAGTGATACAGGGTTTCAAAACAGAATGATAGGAATTAACAGTGGTTGTTATGTTACATTTTTATCCATTTTTGGTAATGTGATCTATTCTATGCAGAGCTTTGTAATATGCTGAAATCTCATTTGATTATTAGGCATTTATTTCATGAACCTTAGCTTTGTCATCCAAAAATCACTGACAAAGCCGACATCAAGAAAATTTCCCACAATGTTTACTTCTGGGATTTTCATGTTTTCATGTGTTATGCTTAGGTTTTTAATCTATTTTGGGTTCACTTTGGGAGCTAGAGCAACTAGGGTCTGATTTTAAAATAACATGTGGGATTTGTCCATGTGAACTGAGGTTTTCTTCACGTGGGCCGGTCAGTGAGATACAGCACATCAGCGGAATAAAAATAAAATTAACACAGGCTCACCTCAATACATGCAGGAAGAGCACTCAAAAAGATTCTGTATGCTTTGATGATAAGGACTGAAAACAAATTAGACACAGGAGAATATTTTGCAGGCTCATAGAAGATATGTAAGAAATGCAAAAGTTCAGTGAACGTCATTGTCCGTGTGACAAACTGCACCTTATCCTTTATCATCTGATAGAAAGCCAGCCCTACTTTCTCTATTCATGTTCACAAAAATCAGATGTACAAGAGAGTGTGATCAGAGATGAAAAGAAGAGAATTTTTTAAAACTAACCAAGCTAGAAAGGAAGCCATAATATTGGCTCTGTTTGCCCATCCTATTATCCTACGTGTGGAATCCCACGAAAATTAGTAAACTATTTTAAAAGTAATGCATGAATCAGATAATATTCCAAGATGAAAAATTAGAACACAAGCCAATCACATTACTGCATTTCAGTAACGACCTATGTGCAAAGGAAATCAAGGAAAAAACTCCGTTATTATACCACCAAATGACTAACATGGATAAGAAAAAATTTCAAGCCGTGAGGTGAAAGCGCTTTATATTGAACACTCAAACACTGCTGAAAAATTTTGTAAAATATAAAAAACAGAAAGGCCTCTCATACTCATGGATTTAAATTCTTAATAGTTAAATTTCTCTAATTCTTATTCTGATTCACAGATAAAAGGTATCTTCTATCCAATTCTCAAAGACCCCTTCCAAAGAAATAGAGTAAAATTTTCTGCAATTTGTATGAAATCACTACACACTCCAAAGACTTCACGCAGTCATTAGATGGACAGTTAAGGCAGGAGGTGTCAGTTTTGTAATTTTTAAAATATTACAGGGC
>NW_004957367.1:0-1475 GCF_000276665.1 Chinchilla lanigera
CCTAATAAATACAGGCAATCAATTGTAGTCTGTCTTTGCTCCAAGAGAGTTCAGAACTTCCTGGACTCTCTACAAACCATATTTGCACTGTCTTTATTTAATCGTTTTCTGTAAATTCATCTCTAATATCTGGAGCCTGATCAACTCCCAATATAGCTACAAGGCAGGGTGGCACATGTCATACGGGCAATCGTTCATAGTAATGGAAGACAGCAAAATCAACAAGCGTGTGTGTGAGTGTATGTCTGTGTGTGTGTGAGAGAGAGAGAGAAGAAGCCTCTTTTTGTCCCTTTTGTTGTATGCAGGCTACCCACCTAGCGTGAGTGTAGCACTCACTTGCTTGATCCCAGCACTGGAGCATGAATCAATCAGAAATTCCAAATTCAGCAATCTCTGAAAATTCCATCCCCCTGTAAGAGCATGAGGTCTTGGAGGAATATCTAGAGACAAACTATATCATTCTGCCTTCGACTTCTCAAAGAATCACTTTCATTCCTTTACACAAAAGGCATTTAATCCATCTCTGAGTGTTGCCAAAGTCCTGTTTCAGCATTGCTGAAAAGTCAAAGTCCCAAGTCTCCTCTGAGATTTAAAGCAAAATCTTAACTGTAAGTATTTGTACAAATGAAAAGAAAGTTTAATGTTTCCAGCATAAGGTAATCAGCAAGCTAAGGAAGATATAATTAAACATAATAGACTTAATATACACTATGACCAGTGAGTTTACAGAAGACACTGATAAAAATCTAGCTGAGCTAAGCACAATCATACGAAACATGAATGACCAGCTTAGCAAAGAATTAAGGGTCCATGAAGAGGTATCAAATAGAAATTCAGGAAATTAAAAATTCTATTGAAATTATGAACAGCAGAAGAGACTAATGTGAAGACAGAGCATCAGAACTAGAAGGTAGGGATGCAGTCTGAGACCAATTATTCAGAGATATCTTAAAAATAATACGAGAATATGAAAAATGGATCCAACAGCTGCTAGATAATGCAATCTGGGATTGACTGTAATTAGTAAAAAAAATCAGAAGACAACACAAATGACATGAAAAACCATTAACAGAAATAATAGCAGAAAACTTTCCAAATATGGGAAAATAATTTAAAATATAGATAAGTGAGGCATATAGAACCCCAAGTATCTATGATCAGAAAAGAATCTCTCCACAATACCTCATATTTAAAATTTCAGAAGTCCAACACACAGAATGAATTTTAAAAGCTATTACAGAAAAGCAATGAATCATAAAGGTAAAGTTGTTAGAATTATAGTTGACTTCTGAACACAAATCTTAAAGGCCAGGATCACTAAAAGCAAAGTCTTTCAAGCCCTAAAACAAAACAATGTCCAACACAGGCTGATGTATCCAGCAAACTATCTTTTAGAATTGATGGCAATATAAGATATTTTCTTGATAAAGAGCACTTAAAGAAATTCATGACCACCAAATCAGCCCTCCAGAAAG
>NW_004957368.1:0-1516 GCF_000276665.1 Chinchilla lanigera
AGGATCTGCACTGGGAAGGCCCAAAGGTCAGTGGTGGAAGCTAGAAAGTCTGCAGCAGCGGGATGAAGGATCTGTGCCAACAGGCTGAGGGATCAGCATTGGATCCAAGAAGTGACACTCAAGCTAAGAAGTAGAGCTCCCCCGAATAGAACCACAGCCATCCTCAGCAACAGTGAGGACCCGAGCTCCTCCGAGGATGGGAACAGCTGAGTTCATATCAGGAAAACCAGTGTGATAAGCTCCTCCAGGAGAATCAACAGCACCATCTTCCCATCCATTCTTCTTTCATGCTGTTGGCAACAGTCCTTGGGTGGGCCTTCCACACCCAGCCCCACACTGACTCAGCTCAGCCAGGTGTTCCAAGTTGACCATTAGTTAATTCACCACAGGGAGAAAATGGGTTGTGTGTGTCTTTAAGCCAAAGAGGAAGAAAAACAGAAGCTGAACTACACTGAGATGACAGAAAGAAGCTCAAATATTTCAATAATCACAATAGAGGCAAGAGGACCAAACTCATCGATTAGAAGAATTTCAGATTTCATAGCAGGTACAAAAGTTGGCTATAAACTAAAAAGAAATGGCTTAAATGATAAGAACACAGAAAGGTTTAAAGTAAAAGGGTGGAAACAGGTATGACAGCCATACCCAAACCAAAAGGAAGCCAATTTTGATAAAATACATATATTTGAAGGCCAAGGTATCATTAATGAGAAAAACCAGCCCATAACAGGTTAAACTTACCAAAAAGATGTAACAATTCTAAACTTGTAGGACACTAATAAAATTGCCTCAGATATATAAAAAGCAATAGGACCTTAGGAGAAATTAACAAACCCACCCTCTCTTTTATCATTAGGAGGACAGACAGACAGAAAACCAGTGAAGACAGCAGTAAGGCAGAGGGCTAAACAAGGAAATTACCAACCCAGATGCAAGAGATGAATACAGAATTCTATACCCAACAATTCGAGATCATTTTTTTCAAATGTGCAGAACAGAGTGATTAAAAAAGACCAATCTACTCAGTCATAAAAGAAGCCCCAGCAAACTTTAAAGAATAAGTATACAGCTAAAATTCTTTGGTTGCCATACAGTTAGAATTTAATGATAAAATACATGTTAGAATTCCTCATGTATTTTGAAGTAAAAATACTACTTGTAGATATCTTATGGATCAAAGAACAATTTGAAATAAAAATTAAGAAGTTCTAAAAACCAAACTATGAAAGCAACAGGCTAGGCGAGAAGCAGACACACAAATATAAAATAAGGAGCTTCAACAAATCCAAATGCTGGCTTGCCGCAAGTTGGCAAATACACGCTTAAGAAAGAAAGAGAGAAAGAGGCAGGAAGGAAAAAGAAAAGCCACAAACACAGGTGCTTTAAGAAGGACAAAATTACAAGTAAAACTGATTAAGAAAATATTAATTTCATACTAATAAATGTTAAATAATGACAATTAAAAGAAACAAGAAGATTTACCAAAACTTTAAGGATGCAAGGTTGGCTCAACATA
>NW_004957369.1:0-1458 GCF_000276665.1 Chinchilla lanigera
GAGATAACAATCATAAACATGTATGCACCAAATATCGGAGCACCAAACTATGTAAGACAAATCATAACAGACATGAAAACCCAAATAATTAATAAAGCTATTGTAAAAGGGGACCACAACACCCCTTTGACACAAAGAGATACGTCAACTGGACAAAAAAATCAGCAAACAAACAGCAGATCTGAACCAAATCTGTGAACAAATGGAAGTAGTAGATGTATACAGAGTATTCCACCCCACAACATCAGAATACACATTTTTCTTAGCTGCACATGGGACTTCCTCTAAAATAGACCACATTCTAGCCCATAGAGCATACGAACCTGAATGCAAAAGAATTAAAATTGTCACATGCATATTATCTGACCACAGTGCAGTGAAATTGGAAATTAATGACAAAAGGAACTCCAAAAACTCCATAAACACTTGGAAATTAAATAACAACCTCATGAACAACCAATGGGTCAAAGAAGAAATTTAAAAATACCTACATACACAGGAAAATATATATACAACTTACTATAATCTGTGGGATGCAAAGAAAACAGTCCTCAGAAGAAATTTATAGTGGTTAACTCACAGATAAAGAAAACAGGAAGAGAACAAATAAATAGCCTAGTGCTATACCTCAAACTTTTAGAAAAAGAAGAACAAGTGAAGCGCAAAGCCCAAACAACAGAGGAGATTATAAAGATCAGGGCAAAAATTAATGCAACTTAGATGAAGAAAACCCTACAAAAAGTAAATGAATCAAAGAGTTGGTTCTTTGAAAGAATAAATAAATCAATTAACCCCTAGCCAACCTTATTGAAAAGAGAAAGGAAAAAACTCATATTCATGCAATAAGGAATGAAAAGAATGAAATCACTATATATCCTATGGAAATTCAAAAGATCATTAAATCCTATTTTTAAAATCTTTACCTTGATAGGATAGAAAACCCAGAAGAAATGGACAGATTCCTAGATATGCACAAATTACCAAAGTTGAATCAAGAAGGTATAAAAATCCTGAACAACCCAATATCAATTAAGGAGATTGAAAATGTGATTAAAAACTTACTGGCAAAGAAAAGCACAGGCCCTGATGGATTCACAGTAGAATTTTAAAAGAAATATAGAGAAGATTTAATACCAACACTCCTCAAACTCTTCAACAAAATTGAAAAGGAAACAATTCTCCCTAACTCATTTCTGGAGGCAAGTATTATGCTCATACCAAAACCAGAGAAAGGCCTAACCAAGAAAGAGAACTACAGACCAATTTCCCTAATAAATATAGATGCAAAGATACTCAATAAAATACTAGAAAATAGAATGCAGTAAATCACCAAGAAAATCATACACCATGACTAAGTTGGATTCATTCCAGAAATGCAGGGATAGTTCAATATGTGCAAATCAGTTAATGTTATACATCCTATCAATAGAGCCAAAGACAAAAACCACATGATCATCT
>NW_004957370.1:0-1517 GCF_000276665.1 Chinchilla lanigera
GTGCTTTTCTGGGAGAGATTGCCCCTGTCATATTAGCTTCTGCCAAAAGATTCATTTGCGGGTCAGATTTAGCTGAAATTTTAAAATTTTTAATTTGATAAAATCTCAAACACTGTAAAGGAATGGAATCTATGCTGCCCTCTGTGTAGCAGTGTTAAACACCCTGTAGTTGGTTTTAAAAAATTTATATATATACTTACATATCTCCAGCCGGCTGTGGTGACTTACACTTGTTAGTACCAGCCTTGGGAGACTGAAGACAGGAGTAGGCAGGAGGATCACAAGTTTGACCCCAGCCTAGGATGTATAGCAAGACCCTGCCTAAAACAACAACAAATACACAAAACAAAACCCGTGACACCCAGTGAGATTTGATCTCGGATGAGTGTATTTGATATATAAATTTTTTTATATATTAGTTTAAGTAATATAGTTTAAGTGTCCCAGTAATTAAAGTGCTCCCAGAATACTGCTGCCAGATTAAGTAAATAAAAATGCAGAGAGCCCAGTTAAATTTAAATCCCAGATCTACAATAAATACTTTTGAAATTACCGTTGTATCCCATATTTACTGTATTTAAAATATTTTAAATATGTTGCATC
Source organism: Chinchilla lanigera (assembly GCF_000276665.1). Classification (NCBI taxonomy): domain Eukaryota; kingdom Metazoa; phylum Chordata; class Mammalia; order Rodentia; family Chinchillidae; genus Chinchilla; species Chinchilla lanigera. The sequence continues at coordinate 604 of NW_004957370.1, forward strand.
TAAGTAGTTATTTTTTAATTTTTAAAATTCTGTTTTTATTTTTTTTGAAATAGGGTTTGGTTATGTTGTTCAGGATGACTTTGAACTCAGCAAGTTTCACAGACTGGCTTCAAACTTAAAATCCTCTTGCTTCAGCCTTCTGTGTGCTGGAATTTTAGTAAAAGGCGAAAGGTTTATACGATCTGAAGAGAAACCAGAGTATGAAACTAATTCCATTTTTTTTTTGGTACCAGGAATCGAACTCAGGACCTTGCACTTGCCAGGCAGGTTCTTGTGCCTCTGAGCTATATTCCCGGCCCCTTGTGCTGGAATTTTAGGAGTGTGTACCAAGACCAGCTCATATAAATAATTTTTGATATTAGCATGGGTGCAATATGCAGAGAATAGGGTTGCCAAATTTAGCAAATAAAAATACAGAGCAGGGGCTGGGGATTTAGCTCAGTGGCAAAAGCGCCTGCCTGGCAAGCGCAAGGTCGTGAGTTCGGTTCCCGGTACCAGAGAAAAACCAAAAAAAACAAAACAAAACAAAAAAAAAATGTTGAAAAAATAAAAGATCAGTAAATTTAAATTGAACTGACCACAGATAATAAGTAGAAAATTAGGAATATACTTTGATTTTCTGAAGAATCGGTCCAGGATTATTTCTACACTTATGGTATAAACAATTTGGGAGATAAAATTTAAAATATTAGTAACATGAGATCTGAAGAAAAGAATAATGGATTACAAGTATTGCCCTCATGCTTCCAGCATAAGCATTCTTATCATAAAAGTTGTAGCACTAAGGAATCTGAAAAAATATATACTTAAATTTTTTATTTCATACATGAGAAAAGCAAATCTCAACATCACAATGAATTCTTCAGAGTAACACAATTTATGAATCAAGTAAATATTATATATTTATTAAGTAA
>NW_004957371.1:0-1407 GCF_000276665.1 Chinchilla lanigera
AAGAGGCTATCGTTCTTCCAGTGAGTTTGTTTGGCCCCTTTATCAAAGATTAGGTGGCTGAGTGTGTTTTTGGTTGTGTGTGTTCCTTCTAGTCTGTTCCATTGATCCTCAGGTCTGTTTCTTAGCCAGTAACAGGTTGATTTTATGACAGTAGCTTTGTAGTACAATTTGAGGTCAGGGATTGTGATTCCACCTGGCTTGTCTTTGTTGCCCAGGATTGCTATTGCTATCCTGGGTCTCTTCTGGTTCCAGATGAATTTAAGGCATGTTTTCTCGAGATCTGAGGTATGTTAATGGTAGTTTAATGGGAATTGCACTGAATCTGTACAACAGTTTTGGTAGTATGGTCATTTTCACAATGTTGGTGCTTCTTATCCATGAGCAAGAAATATTTTTCCATTTATTGAAATCCTCTTCAATCTCTTTTTTCAGAGTACTATAATTTCAATGAGTAGATCTTTCACTTCTTTTCTTAGATGGATTCCTAAATATTTCAGTTTCTGGGATGCTATTGTGAAAGGTATGATTTCCTAAATTTCTCTCTCAGTCATTTGTTTATGTATAGAAATGCTATCAATTTTTAGGTGTTGGTTTTGTATCCAGCTATACTGCTGAATTTGTTGATTAATTCAAGGAGTCTTCTTAGGGAGTTTTTGTATAGTGTCATGTCATCTGCAAACAGTGATAGTTTTAGGTCTTCCTTTCTGTCCTTATTCCTTTTATTTCTCTCTCTTGTCTAATTACTCTGGCTAGTGGTTCCAGATCTATGTTGAACAGTAATGGTGACAGCAGACATCCTCATCTTGTTCTTGATTTTAAAGTAAAAGCTTTCAGTTTTTGTCCATTTAATATGATTCTCACTGTTGGTTTGTCCTAGATGGCTTTGATCAGGTTGAGGTAAAGACCATCTATTCCTATTTTCTGTAGAGTTTTTATCATGAATGCATGTTGGACTTTGTCGAAAGCCTGTTCTGCATTGATTGAGATGATCATATGGTTTTTGTCTTTGGCTCTATTGATATGGTGTATAACATTTATTCATTTGTGAATATTGCCATTCCTGCATTCTTGGAACGAATCCAACTTGGCCGTCGTGTACGATTTTCTTGATCATTTGCTGCATTCCATTTGCTATCATTTTACTGAGTAGCTTTGCATCTGTATTCATTAGGGAGGTTGGTCTGTAGTTCTCTTTGTTGGTTGCGTCTTTCTCTGGTTTTGGTATCAGTATAATACTTGCTGCCAGAAATGAGTAATGGAGAATTGCTGCCTTTTCAATTTCATTGAAGAATTTGATGAGTGTTGATATTAAATCTTCTCTCAATTTCTTATAAAATCAGCTGTGAATCCATCAGGGCCTGAGCTTTCCTTTGTCAGTAAGTTTTAAATCACATTTTCAATCTCATT
>NW_004957372.1:0-1463 GCF_000276665.1 Chinchilla lanigera
CCTATTTTCTCTTTTAATTTCATCATTGACCCATTGGTTGTTGAGGAGCATGTTATTTAATTTCTATGTGCTTATGAAGTTTTTGTAGTTTCTTTTGCCATTGATTTCCAATTTCACTGTACTATGATTTGATAATATGCATGAGGTAATTCAAATTTATCTGCATGTATCTAAGCATGTTCTATAGGTAGCACATGATTTATTTTGGAAAATGTACCAGGTACAACTGATAAAAATGTTGTTATGGTTTGTATCTGGGTGTCCCTCCGAAGCCTCATGAGGTCATGGGGCAGGCTTTTAGAGTTTGATTAATTATGGGTGTGAGAGCTACACCTGCCCTGGGGTGAATAATTTGCATATGTAAGGGAGAGGAAGGAGGTGCTTGAGGCCATTCTGCTCGGGTGTGTGTGTTTGTTGCTTTGCTGTGTTCTGTCGCCATGTGCTGTAGCTTTCCGCCATGTGCCAGTCTGCCTTGTAATCTGCCAATTACGGACTGAAACCTCCACAAACTGTAAGTGAAATAAACCTTTCTTCCTTAATTTTGGGAGTCAGGTATTTTGTCCCAGCAATGAGAGAAAAGTAATCAAGACAAATGTGTATGCTCATGTTGTGCGTAGGAAACACTGTAGACATGTATTATGTCCATTTGTCCAAAGGATTGCTTCAGTTCTGATGTATCTTTGTTGATGTTTTTGTCTAATGGATATGTCAAAAATAATTGGGTATTGATATCCCCCATTAGAATTGTGTTAGTGCTAATTTGATTTTTAAAATCTGAGTATATATTTTATATAGTTAGGTACACTGGTATTTGGAGCATATATATTTAAGATTGTTATTTCTTCCTCATGAAGTTTTTCCTTAATGAGTACATAGAGACTTTCTTTGTCTCTTTTGGTCAGTCTTGGCTTTAAATTCACGTTGCCTGTAAACAGAATAGCTACCCCTGCTATTTTCTGTGTTCCTGTCACATGGAGTATTATTTTCCACATTTTGACATTATTAATTTCTTTCTGAGTTCAATGTGTTGCTTGTATATAGCATATTGTTGGATCTAGCCTCAATCTATTCTTCAGTCTGTTTCTTTCAATTGATGAATTGAGACCACTTACATTGATGATTATAACTGATATATATTGATTTATCTTTGTCATATTACTTTCCATGGATTCCTTTTCTTTATCCTCTGATTAATAGTTTGCTTTCTCTGGTGGCTTCTTTTCTTAGTGTTCTTGGAACTGTAGTCTTTACTATCTCTTTCTAAAATATCCTTCAGAACACTTTGGAGGAGTGCTTTGGCAATTACAAATTTCTCTCTTTCTTTTCTTTCTTTCTTTCTCTCTTTCTCTCTCTTTCTTTCTTTCTTTCTTTCTTTCTTTCTTTCTTTCTTTCTTTCTTTCTTTCTTTCTTTCTTTCTTTCTTTCTTTCTTCCTTCTTCCTTTCTTTGTACCAGAAATCTACCT
>NW_004957373.1:0-1516 GCF_000276665.1 Chinchilla lanigera
CCTGCCTGGCAAGCGCAAGGTCGTGAGTTCGGTTCCCGGTACCGGAGAAAAACCAAAAACAAACAAAAAAAAAACAATAAAATGAGATACCAATTGTTGGTTCTTTGTGATAGTTCCCATGCAATTTGGGTTTTATTCATAAAGTCTTTGCTTACACCAGTGTCTTCAAGAGTTTTACCTAATTATCTTCCAGCAGATATAATGTTCCCATCTTAATATTTAGATCTTTGATCCATTTCAAATTTAGTTTAGTGCATGGAGAAAAATGTAGGTCCAATTTTAATTTTTGACATGTGCAGAGCCAGCTTTTCCAGGACTATTTATTAAAGAAGCTATCTTTTTTCCAATGTATGTGTTTGGTCCCTTTGTCAAATATAAGATGGTTGAATATGTCTAGAGTTGTTTCTGCATCTTCTAGTCTGTTCCATTGATCTTTGTGTCTATTTTCTTGCCAGTACCATGTTGTTTTTATCACAGTAGCTTTATAGTATAATTTCAAGTCAGGAATTGTGATGCCCCTCTGCCTGGCCTTTGTTGCCCAGAAATGTCTTTGCTATTCTAGGTCTCCTCTCATCCCAAATAAATTTTAGGATTATTTTCTCTAATTCTGTTAGAAATGTTGTTGGAATTTTTATTGGAATTGTATTAAATCTGTATAATAGTTTTGAGAGTATGGCCATTTTTACTATATTGATTCTTCCTACCCTTGAACAAGGGATATCTTTCCATTTTTTGATATCCACTTCAATCTCCTTTTTCAGAGTACTGTAGTTTTTAACATAGAAGTCTTTTACATCCTTCCTTAGATTGATTCTTAGGTATTTCAGTTTTGGGGGAGGGGATGCTATTGTGAAAGGTGTTGTTTCCCTAATTTCTCTCTCAGTGAGTTTGTTATTTTTGTATAGAAAGGCTATTGATTTTTGAGTGTTGACTTTGTATCCAGCTATACTACTGAATTTACTTATTAAATCAAACAGTTTTTTAGTGGAACTTTTGAAGTTTTCTATATAGAGCATCATGTCATCTGTAAATAGTGATAATTTCACTTCTTCCTTTCCTATCATTATTCCTTTTATTTCTTTCTCTTGTCCAATTGCTCTGGATAAATTTTCCAGGATTATGCTATTTTTAATTTTTATTTTAAAGATAATAGAACAGAAACATAATTACAAATACACATACATTTACAAAATAACACAAAAACAATACAAGCAATACTGAATTTCAGACAAGGTGATAGGAAATTAACAATGGTTGTTTCATTACATATTGATATCTTCAAATTGGTTACTCAGGTTAAATAAGAGTGGAGATAGTGGACATCTTTGTCTTGTTCCTGATTTTAGAGAGAAAGTTTTCAGTTTTTGTCCATTTAATATGATGTTGGCTGCTGGTTTGTCATAGATGGCTTTGATCAGATGGAGATAAAGACCATCTATTCTGATTTTCTGTAGGGTAACAAAATTTTAAATATTTTAATTTTCACAATTTAATTTACTAAATGACCTAAAGGCTC
>NW_004957374.1:0-1462 GCF_000276665.1 Chinchilla lanigera
GGATTCACATCTATCCCAAGTTAGAGCAAGGGGTCAAAAAGGGAGAAGAAGCAAATACCAGGTAACAGAAATATAAAAATAGTTAATAGAAGGGACAAAAAAACTCCATGAGTTCCATTAGAAAATGACCAAAGAATTCACAGCAAGATCATTCAATATGCCCACAGTAAATTTAAGGGAAATAAGTAAAAACTGGATGAGTGAACCAAAACTGCTTAAAAGTTGAATTATAGTTTCAACAGGAATATAGAGTCCTCAAACTGTCAGGCAGGAATAGTGCAAATCATATATATATTGCAGAATTGACCAAGTGAAGACAGAGGGTCTAAAATTGAGGACAAAATGATGAATTTAAATTATGTACTGAGAAAAACCACAGAGAATATAAGAGAACAAATTATTACCCAGCAGCTACTACATGAAGAGAAGAACACCAATCTAACGCTAATTGGAGTTAGAGAAAAGCTAGAAGACACCACAAAGAAATTTATTAACATGCTTACAGAAATCATAGAAGAAAATTCCCCAAACACAAGAAAAGATTTAAAAATACAAGTTAGTGATACTTACAAACCACACAAGCAAATACATTGAAAAAAAAGAAGTTTAATAAGGCATATCCACCTTAAGTTAGCAGATATAAAGTAAAAGTAAGAAACAAATTGTTAAAGCATTAAGAGTAAAGCTAAAAATAGCATATACAGGTAAACTGAATAGAATTACAGTAGACTTCTCAACACAAACTCTAAAAGCACGAAGACCCTGGAGTGAAGTATTTCAAGTCCTAGGAAGAAGTAATTTCTAACTCAGATGAACTTATCCAGCATAGATCTCCTTCAAAATAAATGGAGAAATAATTTACTTTCATGAAGGAGTCCTGCTGAAAAGATATAGGAATACCATTTCAGCACTACAGAAAATACCTAAGGAGATTCTCTACAGAGATAATGAAACCAACATTTAAAAATTCAGAGGAAATGAAAACTCCAAGTAAAGTCAATGGATAAACAACAACAAAAATATCAGAAAAAGGGAAACAAAGGAGTCATCAACAGAGTAAGAAGTCAGTGACAGTAAATAGGCAACACATCTAGGTAAACTTACTAAATGCCTTAGATCCAATTAGAAGACACAGAGAGGCAGGCTGGATCAAAATACAAAATCTAAAATTCTGCTCGAATTTAGAAGCACATTTAATTCAAAACCATAGTCACAGACAAAAAATAACGCATAGATAACAGTATTTTATGCACCAGGATCCTAAAAACAAGCAGGGATAATAATTCTAACATCAGGCATTGTAAACCTGAAGCTACACTTGATAACAGGAGACAAAGAAGATCATTGCCTGTTAGTTAAGGGAGTAATCCAACAGTAGTAGGTAACACTTACAAATATATATAACTGAAACGTGAAGCACCTATTATCATGAAACCAACACTGCTAAACTTAAAAGATCACA
>NW_004957375.1:0-1514 GCF_000276665.1 Chinchilla lanigera
GAGGTATTCCCAGCCAGGTCTCATTACTGACCTCTTCACGAGCTGCTTCCATAAATGGCTCTGAACACATAATTACTGGCCCAGTCCTCAGATGGCTTCAGACTCCAAATTAAAAGGGAGCACCCACACAGGCCACCACATCAAGCCCGCCAAGGTCAAAAATAGTTCCCAGGAGATATGAGCAAGAAGGACGCGATTCCTCCAGTTGAAACCCAGGAAAGAGCTGAACTTGGGAAGTTTCCAGAAAGGCGTGGTCATGGAGACACACCGCCTCCTGCTGCGGGGAAGAGGTTTCCGTGAGGAGGGGGGCCGGGTGGGTCTCCCCCTTTGTGGCTCACTCCCCAGGAGCCTGCACCAGTGGGCAGGGGGCGGCACCTTCTTTGTGCAGAACTGGGAAGGCCCATGGGGCAGCCCTGCCGAGATGGGGAAACTGAGGCCCGTCCCGTGGACTTTCAGGCTTGGGGTCAATGTGACATGAGTGGCCTGGAGGTCAGTAGACGGCAACACAGGGATGGAGGGCGTCACCTATCAGCAAGGTTTGTCTGTCAACAGGGCCCTAAACGGCTGCTAAAGCCACCTTCCTCCCGCAGGGCCTGCAGGGCTCAGGGCCCAGGGAAGGGCTCAGGGAGGTGCTGAGTTATTGTCAGCACCACAGAGACAGGGACCAGCCTGCTTCTGTCCACCCTAGGGCCCCAGCCTCCATCGCCCGGGGCTCCCTGCCTCCTGCCGAGTTCCTCTTGCCCTCATCTCCAGCAGTCTGCGCAGAGCACCTGGCAGGCAGGGGCTGGGACACAGACAGGATGGGGTGCCAGGAGAGCGATTTGGGCATCTGAGGTTGTTCGTGTTTCCCCAGGATTCCCAGGAGGAGGGGCTGGCTATGCAGACAGGCAGAGACTGGGAGCCTCACAGACACACAGTGGCGGAGGAACTCTCTATCTACACGGGTAGCCTGGGGAGAAGGGGTCAGAGAACGCTTTCCTGGAAACATTCAAGAATGGCAGAAAAATTCGCACAGGCAGAAATGGAGAGCAGCCATCTGGGCAAAGGCATAAAGCGAAGCCACGCTCATGCCCAGCCTGAAAGCACTGGACTAAGTGGCGCGTGCCGTGTTAGGCCGGTCACAGATGCCTTTCCTGCCAATGTGTATGTGGGTACTGTGTATTCGTTATCACTGCCTTGTGACAAACTACTCAGATGGAGCAGTTTAAAACAGCAATTATTTATTTCAAATCGTTTCTTGGGGCCAGAAGTCTAGATGCTTGGATCTAGGTCAGGGTCTGTGGTGAGGTCACAGCCAAGGGGTCCATCTCTCTGAAGACCTGATGGACCTGCAGAGGTCGCTTCTGAGCTCGCACAGGCGGCTGAGGCAGCAGATCCGAGTTCCCCACTTGTGGGCATCTCTTTAGGGCCGTTCGCCACATGACTCCCCCAGAACCAGCAAGCCAAGGAAACGGAAGCTGCCGTCTTTCAGACCCCGATCCTGACGGTGACAGATCGTCACTGCTGAGCAGTGA
>NW_004957376.1:0-1504 GCF_000276665.1 Chinchilla lanigera
AAAAAAAAAAAAAAAAAAAAAAAATCCAAGAAACACTTTAGAAATCAGTGTTCCTCAGAGTGGAAGGACTTGAATCAAAGATTTGGGGTAAGGAATGGAGAGAAAAATAGGGAGACAGAATAACAAGGATAACAATGAAGACCGGACAGAGAACAAGGAAGAATCTGAGATTCCCAGAGACTCTAACATGTTTACTATGCTCAGCTTTTAAATTTAGCTGTTTTGGCAGCCAGTCCCTCTCAAATAAACATACTTGACTGTAATTTATATTGACACCATAAAGAGATAGTTTGTATTAGACCAACAAAGTGTCAGAATACAAATCAGAATATACTTGCTTGACCAAACTTTTATAAAATTTACAAAGAAAAAGGTTATTGGTAGTCAGTAGAAATTTATAGTTAAGAGTAATTCTTAAACATTGACATCAAAACAGTAACACTGAAGTTGTTTTAAAGCAAGATTTACCTACCATTCAACTAACTTTAGACAATTCATTAAAAGTTAAAGTTAAATAATTTAAAGATAACAATATGCAAAGTATTAAACATTTTGCTCTATTGTCTTGTTTTAAAATTTTGTTTATTTTCTCTTTAAAATAAAGAAATAAAAAAATTTCAAGTTAAAATAATTAAAAATTGATGTGCTTCCACAACTTGTATATGATTCCAAAGGTAACACAAATCACAATGAAATAATTTACTGATTCAAAAAATAATATTACAGATGAAAAGGAAGACATAATTATAAATGGAGATTTGAAAGGTAACAAGAGAAAATCTACAGCTATATGTAGTTAATGTACATATACAGAAAACTTGGCATATTCATAGAAAAATATAATGTACTAAAACTGAAACAATCTTATTATCAAAGTGATTAAAATAACTATTTCAAATCTTCCCCCTTCACTCACATTCTGAGTGAGAAAAGAAAACACAGCAGGTCTCGATGGCCTAACAAGTAAGTTCTATGAAGTTTCAAGGGAAAAGTTATCCTAATCCTCCGGAAAATTCTTCTAAAAATATTTTTTTAAAGAAATACTGTTTGATTCATATTATAAAACTAATACATTCTGATATCAAATTGAGAAAAAGACATTATTAGAAAACATAAATGTTAAAAGAGTAGGCCTGCTATAGGACACTCATTTCTTAGTAATCTCAAGACCATGTCATTGTGATTTACTAAAAGCCTTCTGTAATCATACCAGAGCTGGTATGAAATTAGTGCTCTTAAAATATGTCCCTCTTCCCCTTTTCTGGGAGGAAGAGGGAAAAGAGAAAGGAAGGAAGAAAGAAAAGACGTGAGGAAAGAATGAAGGAAGGAAGGAAACAAGGTGAAAGATTAATATAGGTATTACTGTGATAACCCCAGGCAACTTTTTCAAACAACCAATTGCCTGACCAGTAGCTCACTCCCTCCACTTACTAAACTCTCCTAGCAGTTATAATCTCACATCCTACCACTTTTTCACCGGTTCTGATTGGTTCCATATGTTCCC
>NW_004957377.1:0-1511 GCF_000276665.1 Chinchilla lanigera
TTGCTGAAAACTGATAAAAGATTCAGGGAAAAGTATGAGTGGGAAAAAGTAGCAAATGTCACACTCACTGCTGCAGAAATTCATGGCTTCCAGGAGATGGCACTTGGAAGCTTGTGCCCGGTTTCCTTCAGACTATGCCCAGAGTACCTTTCCTTTGGCTGATTTTGCATCTTTTTGCTGTGATAAATCTCAGCCATGAGTCTCATTAAGTATTGAGCACTGTGAATACTGGCAAATCCTGAAACCTGAACGTTTTGATTACTGAGACAAAATACCAAACACCCAAGGTTTAAGGAGGAAAAGTTTATTTAGCTCACAGTTTGCAGAGACTTCAGCCCATAATCAGCTGGCTTTAAGGCAGGGTGGTATGGCAGAGGGGAAGATACCAAAAGCAACAAGAGAGGAGGGAGAGCAAGCCTCTTTCTGTCCCTTATAGTGTATGCAAGCTGCCTGCCCTAGGGCGTGTGTAGCATTCACAACCTTATTCCCAGTATTAGACCATGAATCAATCACAAACTCTAGATTCGAGTGCCTCTGAAAGACACATGACCACATAAGCCTCTGGGGGACATCCAGACAGAAACCCTAACACTGAGGGTGGCTTTGGGGACCTCTGACACACCAAGAGAAAGGAAAGCAAATTGTGTGTCTAAAGACTTCTAAGGCCAGACTGGAGTGTAAGGTCTTTGTAGGAACAAACAGCCAGAAAAGTAGTGTGAGGCCCCCTTTTTATTTTTAAAGTTTATTGATTAGTGATACATATCTGTCGTGTATAGGTCACATTCACATAGGAAATTTGTACCTGTACATAATACATCTTCATTCTTCTTTATTCTTTTCCCATTCTCCTCCCCTCCCTTCAACTCCTCTTCTCCTCCCCATTTACACAAGCTTTGTTGCCATTTTTTCCTACCATTCCCTTTTTCTTTCCTTTTCCCTTCCTTCCTTTCCCCCTGCCCCCTCCCTATTCCCCTTCCCGTGTGAACCTGCTCTTCCTACTTCTCAGTTTCCATCCTCCATTATGCTCCTCATTTACCCTCTGGGTTTCTCTTTTTTTCATACATGTATTTGCTGTTCGTATTTCTTCCTTTGAGAAATATCTACTCATTTTAGATGCCCATTTTTGGATTGGGTCTTTGAATTTTGGGGGGGTCTGAATTTTTTTGATTTTATATATTCCAGTTAGTAGTCCTTTGTCTGAGGAACAGCTGGTGAAATATTTTTCCCATTCTGTGGGTTATCTCTTCATTCTGTTGGTGGTTTCATTTGCTGTGCAGAAGCTTTTCAATTTGACATGAATTCCAGTTGTTGATTCTTTGTAATATGTCCTGTGTGATCAGGATTTTGCTCATAAAGTCTCTCTATACCTATGTCTTCTAGAGTTTTACTTATTCTACCTTCTAGCAGATTTAGCATTTCTGTTTTAATATTTAGATCTTTGATCCATTTTAATTGAGTTTAGTGTGTGATGAGAGATACGGATTTAGGTTCAAGTTTTGGCATGTAAAAAG
>NW_004957378.1:0-1450 GCF_000276665.1 Chinchilla lanigera
TTTTTTTTCTTTTTTTTTTTTTGTTGAGACAGGTCTCACTATGTAGTTCAGGCTGGCCTTGAGCTCACTTTGTAGCCCAGGCTGGTCTCAAAGTCACAATGATCTGAGCCTGCCTCAGCCTTCCGAGTGCTGGGATTATAGGCGTGTACCACCATGCTGAACAGAGCATTTTACTTTCTTCCCACTCAATTCTAAGGCATAGGATACCTAGGATCTGGGGAATATGGGCCCATGTGGTATTTTCAGTCACTGGAGGTAAATGGAAGCACTCAGAATCCAAAGATCAGACTGGGCAGCATGAAACACGTGTGGGTGAACACTCACATACCCAAGTCGATGGCAGTGCTGCCCAGGTGAGACCTCAGGGCACCAGATTGTTGCCAGCTCAGGGAGTAAGTAGGACTGTGGGTTATAGGGTCATGGATATAACTGTACAACATGAGGGATGTCTGATAATGTCACGGTCATATCTAAGGACTCAAACTTTATTTATTTATTTATTTATTTATTTTCCAGTACCAGAAATCGAACTCACGACCTCATGCTTGCCAGGCAGGGTCTGTGCCACTGAGCTAAATCTCCAGCTCCTCAAACTTTATTTATTTATTTATTTCTTGTCTTTTTTGAGACAGGGTCTAAGTATGCAGTTCAGGCTGGCCTTGAGCTCACTTTGTACCCCAGGCTGGTCTGGAACTCACAATGATCCTCCTGCCTCAGCCTCCCAAGTGCTAGGATTACAGGTGTTCACCACCACGCCCAGCCCTCAGGCTTTTTTAAAAAAGAGTTTTTATGGTTAAGAACTAGAACCTTTGCTATTGTAGCTATCCAGTAGCCTGTGGTGTTTCCTAGACATAGTGTGTACTTTTATCTTTGCTCTACCTTCTTCGTCGATTTACTTGGCCCAAGCTTGCTCTGCAGAGCCAGTTTCTCTCCCACTCTTCTGAGAAGGACTGTGATTGTAATGGATTGCTAACTGATGGTTGGCTTGTGATCCCCAGCTGAACTGAGTAAGTGTGGTGCTGGGTGTGGGAGGCCCACCTGGAGATTGTTACCATCAGCATAAGAGGCAGAATTGGAGAAGGATAATGCATTAATTAATAAAACATTTGTTATCTGCCCATACTTGTTCTGGTTATGTTCTCAGTTCTGGCTCAGTAAAAGGTGATTGTGAGTGATGATTGGCGTGGCAGAGAGGCTGTAAGCCCCCTGATCCCAGGCTTCTGTCTCTTGTTTTTCTTCTCTTTCTTTACCTGTTCACCCGCAGGCACCTTGTTCTCGGGACCCTTTTCACTTTTTCTTTCTCACATGAACTTTGCCACTGCTAAAAAAAAAAAAGCTAGAACTTATCTTAGTTACTTATCTCTTATTGCTGAGACAAAATACTCAACATCCAAAGTATAAAGGCAGAAAGGTTTATTTAGCTCACAGTTTGTAGAGGTTTCAGTCCATA
>NW_004957379.1:0-1480 GCF_000276665.1 Chinchilla lanigera
AACTATTTACAAACACTCTAGGCTCTCTGCTAAATAGCAGCACCTGGTCCCCTACCTCCTCTTACAAAAGAAAAATTAATTCTGCCATATTTGGAAAGAAATTCCCCCAGACCTTCAAATAAATATAGTCCTCATGATAGGCACATTGCCATCTAACACCAACAAAAACCAAGTACCTAATTAAACCTAAATACTTCTAGTTTGGTCAATCTCTTAACTTTTTAAAGTTCAAAATTATTCATTTCTACAGTGGAAATTAACACAGAATAAATATAATTGACAAAAAAGTCAGGAACATAACAGGAAAGGGAGGGAGAACAAGTATTACTACAAACAGCAGTTTGAATTTTTTGAGTACTTTAGGGAAAGATAAACAAAACATTATTTCCGCCAAAGTGATTAAAAAGATTCCACCTCTTAAAACAGTTGCTTTTGAGGACATATTGTTTATTTAGCAATCAGTCACTCATCACTGATATGCCCAGATGCAAAAAATCCTGACAAACCAAAAATGGAAGGAATACATTAAGGGGTAACACTGAAGGAAGTCTACAGGGAAGCAACACCTTGCAGTTCAGAGGAAGGTTCTTGCTGGGAACACTGGTAGACAATAGGACGGCAAAACAGTTACCTAATGATAGCTGAACATTTCAAAACACACTTAGCTTTCAAACTCTACCTACCTCCATCACGTCTCCTAGTACTACAATATTAACACTATTTAAAAAGAAGTTTATAGCTGGGCCTGGTGGCACACAACTGTAATCCCAGCACTCTGGAAGGCTAAGGTAGGGAAATGCCAAATTGAAGCTCAACCGAGGCAACTTAGTGAGACTCTGTCTCAAAATTTTTAAGAAGGGTTGGGGATATAGCTCAGTACAAAGGTCCTAGGTACAATCCCCAGCACACACATATAGAAAGAGACAGAGAGAGAGAGAGAGGGAGAGGGAGATTCTTCCAACAGTCAAAAGTGTGACTATAATCAAGTCTTTTCACATACCATGAACAGTTTAAGTTGTCCAGTCTTTAAAAATAAAAGCGAGCAGGTCGGCTTGGTTTATGTCAGAGGCTGTGAAATCCAGGGCATGCTGGATGATAAAGGGCGTGTCATTGAAGATGGACCTGAGCCCAGACCTAATCTTAGAGGAGAATCGAGGACATTTCGAGTATTTTTGGATCCAAACCAGTATCAGCAGGATATGACCAATACTATACAAAATGGAGCAGAAGATGTGTATGACACTTTCAATATAATAATGAGGAGAAAACCAAAAGAAAATAATTTCAAGGCTGTGCTGGAGACTATTCGGAATCTGATGAACACTGATTGTGTGGTACCTGACTGGCTGCATGATATCATTTTAGGTTATGGAGACCCAAGCAGTGCCCATTACTCAAAAATGCCCAATCAGATTGCCACCCTTGATTTCAATGATACATTTCTCTCCATTGAGCATTTAAAGGCCAGCTTTCCTGGTCA
>NW_004957380.1:0-1450 GCF_000276665.1 Chinchilla lanigera
TATAGGTTTATTTTGATTATGATTAACTGGAGTTCTATATGCTTCACTTACCTGGATGTCTGATTCTTTTACCATGCTTGGGAAATTTTCTGCTAGTATTTCTGCAAATAGTCTTTTTATGTCATTTGTGTTGACACCTGCTGTTTCATTAATACCTATTAATCTCACATTGTTTCTCTTTGCTTCATCTTGCAGTTGTTGAATTGTTATTTCCCGGTTCCTTGTTTTTAAGCGATCCCTGCTTTCACATTCATTAGTGGCAATGCTGTCTTCAAGGTCTGAAAATCTATCTTCAGCTTCATTCAGGTTTTTTTCAAGCTTCTAATGGAATTTTTAAGTTCCTGGATATCTGCGTGTCTGTTTCATACCTTCTCGTTCTTTTCTATATTGTTCCCTGAAGGTTTCCATGAATTGTCTATGCTCTTTTATTTTCTTGTCAGTGCCATCTTTGGATATACTGAACATTTCTTTCATTATTGTTGTCCTTTTTTTCTTTCACCTGAGGCATTATTTCTGATCTGATGTGTTCTATGGCCTGATAGAGTTGTTTCTTTACTTTAGTTGCTATCATTTCAGGTGTCTGACTTCCAGGCTCTTCTGTGTTGATGTTTCCTGGACTTGTTTTGGGTGGTGTGGAGGTGTGGGATTGCATTTTGCTCCTTTGTTTTGTCATTTTTGAAGATCCAGAGGCTCCTTGGAGTGAAGTCTCACTCTCCTGATTATGTGTGTGTGGCAGGGAGAGTATGAAGATCCCCAGTGCTCAGTGTAGCTCCTGTGCTGGTGAGTGTTGGCAAAGTGGGGTCCCAGATGCTCCCGACCTTTCTTGCATTCAGTTGGCTCCCAGGAGTGTGTGGGAAGGGCAGGGGAGGCTAGCCTGCATTCCTGAGACTGTCTGGGGTTTGGCCCAGCTTCCACAACAGTAGGTGGGGGATGCAGGTCGTGTTCACTGAGGCTTCAGATATTGCCCAGAACAGAGCCTGCTTCCCACACTGGAAGGGGAGGAGTGAGGGTGAACTCCCCGAGGTTACTGACTCTGTCCAGGTTTCAGCTGAGCTCCCAGGGAGGTGTGAGTTGTTCTGGCAGTGACCACCAAGGCCTCAGAAGTTGTCCAGGGCTCCACATGCCTCACACCCTAGTAGGGGAGGTGCCAGTGTGGCTCACTGGCCTTCCTAAAGGTGTCTGACATTCTGAGAAGCCCTGGCTGACACACTATGGGTGTAGTGGGTAGCCACGGAAGCCCCAGAGGGTGCTCGAGGTTTTGCCTGCCTTGCACGCTGGTCAGGGAGGCGAAGCCATGACTCACTGGGCTTTCTGAAGATGTCTGGGGCTCAGCCCATCTGAGCAGACACATTATGGGTGTGGTGGTTAGCCACCGATTTTTCCTTTTAAGTTGATCAGGTATTTTGTCACAGTTATGGAAAGTTGTCTAACACATGATCTTTGGAGTCAG
>NW_004957381.1:0-1447 GCF_000276665.1 Chinchilla lanigera
AAAGCTTTGGGAGAGTCAGTGACCTCACCCTGCACCCCTTACAGCATGGTGGGGGTCATGCTTAGCACAAGGGAACTTCAAGAGCCTTTCCTCAATACTCTGACACCATTGGGAGTGAGACTGAGCCCCAGGGAACCTCCAGATCTTCAAAAATGACAAAATGAAGGAGCAAAATGCAATCTCAGACCTCCACCCCAGCCAGAACAATTCCAGGAGACATTGACATAGAAGACCTTGGAAATTCCGTATTTGAAATTTCTGAAATGATTGCTACTGATGTAAAGAAACAACACCATTAGGCCATAGGAGAAGTCAGATCAGAAAAATCCAGGTAAAAAATGAAATGACAACAATAGTGAAATAATTGCACAGTACACCTAAAGAAGACTTAGATAAAAATTGAGGAGCATTGAAAAATGATGGAATCCTAGAATGAACAACATAAGAAAGAATTAGAATGCACAAATTCAAACAGCTATCCAGGAAAATAAAAATTCCATCAAAAGTTGGCAAAATTAATGAACAAAGCTGAATATACACATTCAGACTTGGAAGACAGCATGGCAGCTCATGATCTCAAAAGGAAGGCTCTTTTAAAAATAGCAAAGAACCAGTAAATAACAATTCAACAGCTGCAAGATGATGCAAAGAGAAATAATGTAAGATTAATAGTTTTCATTGAAAGAGCAGGACTCAAAACAAATGACATTAAAAGGCTATTTGCAGAAGTAATAGCAGAAAATTTCCCAAGAATGGAAAAAGAATCTGATATACTGTTAAGTGAGAATTCCATTTAGCCATAGCAATATTTAGCATAGAATTCCATTTAGCCATAAGCAATATAAATCTATGCCCAGACATATGAGAATAGAGATCCCAGAAATGGAGCAAAGGAATAGAATATTAAAAGCTGTTAGAGAAAAGAAACAGATCACCTGTAGAGTAAAGCCCATCAGAATCACAGCAGATTTCTCAGCACAAACCATCAAGTCAAGAAGAGCTTGGAAGGAAGTACTTCAGGTCCTCAAAGAAAACAACTTCCAACCCAGATTGATGGACCCTGCAAAACTCTCCTTCAAAATTAATGGAGAAATAAAATATTTCCATGACAAAGAACAACGGAAGAAATCCATGAGTGCCAAACCAGCCCTATATAGAGTACTAAAAGATATTCTAGAAAGAGATAAAAAAAAATGAACACAATTTCAAGAACCACCATAGAAAGAAACCACCAAGCACAGCAAGCTATATTACACAGATGGAACATGTAAGGAACCAACAGCAGGAAACTAACATGACAAAGATAAGCCAATGCGTATCAGTTATAACCATGAATAGGAACAGGCTCAATTCACGCCTCAAAAGGAGACTGGCAGTATGGATGAAGAAACAAGAAACACATTTAACTCAAAAAGAAATTCATAGACTGAAAGTCAAAGGATGGAAA
>NW_004957382.1:0-1505 GCF_000276665.1 Chinchilla lanigera
AAAGTGGCTGAGTGTGTTTGGAGTTGTGGTTGTATCTTGTAATCAGTTTCATTGGTCCTCAGGTCTATTTTTTTGCCAGTGCCATGTTGATTTTACCATAGTAGCTTTGTAGTATAATTTCAAGTCAGGGATTGATGCCCCCTGACTTTTGTTGCCCAGGATTGCTTTTGCTATTCTAGGTCTCTTCTGCTTCCACACAAATTTTAGGAATATTTTCTCTAGTTCTGCGAGGTATATCAATGGTGTGTTGATAGGGATTGTATTAAATCTGTATAACAGTTTTAGGATTATGGCCATTTTTGCTGTGTTGGTTCTTCCTTTACATGAGCAAGGGATATTTTTCCATTTCGTGCATCCTCCTTGATATTTTATTTCAGATTACTCTAATTTTCAATGTATAAATCTTCTACTTCCTTTTTTTGATTGATTCCTAAGTATTTCATATTTCTGGATGCTTTTGTGAACAGTGTGATTTCCCCAATTTCTATCTCGGTGAGTTTATTGTTTGGGTACAGGGATGCTCTTGATATTTGAATGCTGACTTTGTATCCACCTATGTTACTGAATTTGGCTATTAAGTCTAGGAGTCCTTTGGTGGAGTTTTTGGAATCTTCTATGTAGCGTATCAGGTCATCTGCAAATTACAATAATATAACTTCATCCTTTCCTATCCTTATACCTTTCATTTCTCTCTCTTTCTAATTGTTCCGGCTCATGTTTCCAGAACTATACGGACTAGGAGTGGTGGTGGACATCGTTGTCTGATTCCTGATTTTAGAGGGAAAGCTTTCAGTTTTTGTCCATTTACTATGATGCTGGCTATTGGTTTGGCATAGATGGCTTTTATTAGATTGAGATGATGAGTTATTCTTATTTTCTGCAGGGTTTTTATCATGAATAAATGTTGGACTTTGTCAAATGCTTTCTCTGCAGCTACTGTGACGATCATGTGATTTTGGTCCTTGGCCCTGTTAATATGGTGTATTACATTTATTGATTTGCATATTTTCAACCACCCCTGCATTCCTGGGATGAATCCTACTTTGTCAGGATATATAATCTTCTTGATGACTTGCTAGTTTCTGTTTGCTAGGATTTTACTGAGGATTTTTGCATCCTTGTTCATTAGGGAAATTGTCCTGCAGTTCTCTTTTTTGATTGATTCTTCTTTTGGTTTTGGTGTCAGGGCAATACTTGCCTCCAGGAATGAGTAAGGGAGAATTGTGTTGCATTCATTTTCATTAAAGTGTTTAAGGAGTATTGGTGTTAAATCTCCTCTAAATTTCATGCAGAATTGAGCTGTGAATCCATTAGGACTGGGGATTTTCTTTGTTGGTTAGTTTTTCATTACATTTTCAATCTCATTAACTGATACTGGTTTATTCAGAATTTTTCTATCTTCTTGGTTCAGCTTTGGTAATTCCTATGTATCTAGGAATCTGCCCATTTATTCTGTGTTCCATCTTATGAGACTAAAGATTTTCAAAATAGGTATTGATGATCTT
>NW_004957383.1:0-1406 GCF_000276665.1 Chinchilla lanigera
ACTCTTTCTACTCCTCTGATCTTATATATCACACTCTGTCACTCACTTTAACACTATCTTCTAATCACAACTGCAGTGTTCTTCAGAGCATAGGGTACCTGAAGTTTCCCAGGAATAATATCACAGCAATTATTAGTATGATTATTATATTATTATTACTTATTAGTTATGAAGTACTTCCTAAGTGCTTCTGCATAAATAAGTTTAATCCTCAGTAATATGATGTAGGTTCTGTTATTTTCCATTATGTTTAGTTGGTTCTCAGGGTCCAAAGTGAAGGAAGAATAAACGCACATGCTGTAAGTTATAAGTTCTCAACCCTGTATGTTTCCAGTATAAGCTGGAACCAGGATTTACACTAAGCCCATGCCAGAGAATGTAGTCCTCGAACGTTCTTTGAAAGGCAGTGATTAATAACGGTCCATTGTGCGCCAGGAAGGAATGGAACCTGACGTTTACCTGTGTTGCATGGAATCACTGAGGATGCACAACGGGCGCTGTGCCAAGTCAGTTATCCTGATTCCACAATTAGAATGTGTTTATGGGACCACCTTCCATAAAAATAGTGAAACTTGATGGGCTGCGCCTGTGCAGACACCTCATGTGTCCTTACAGAGGACAAGAGGTGTCTGTGAGACTCGTGTGATGGAAGCGATCAGAAGCCTTCACCCGAACCTCCTTGATTGGCCGCAGTGACTATGCTCTCCTCATGCTATCACTTTGTGTCCATCGCTGTGATAAATTCTAGGCACCAACGTGGAATCTACTGCTGAATTCTGTGCATTCTGTCAGATGACTGAACTTGAGAAAACTCATGGAACACCAAAACAACAGCACATCCTCCTAATAACCCTGTAATTTAGGTATTAATAAATTTCCATCCTAACGTCTTTTTTTTTTTTTTCCTGAGACACAATGTGACATGCATAGAGAAGCAGTTTGTTTCTGGAACTAGATCTCCACTCTGTGTTTTAATCAACTAGGTCTACTTTGCCTCTTGAACATGTCCTGTACGTCCCTATTTAAAAAGGATGACTTTCTCTGAGACTCCTTAAATCTGAAAGGTAAATAATATCTTTCACTAACCCTATCACAGCGTTTATAGAATCATTACACTTTTCGTGTTTTCACTAAACGCAGACCCATAGCCTTAATGACAGACTAGCACAGTTCTCAAGGAAATGTTCCCTGAACACTGGCTACTTGAGTGGACAAATAAATGACTAGCTGGGCTGGTGAATAAAAGCATGGAAAATGTACTACCTAATATTTTATGGGATACAAAAATGAAGATCTTAATCCTATTTATTATTGTAAATACAATTTATATAAAGTGAAATATGTAGATCTTAAATATGTTAAATATTTATGCCTCAAGCAATAGAATCTTTAATTTAAATTTTAGC
>NW_004957384.1:0-1505 GCF_000276665.1 Chinchilla lanigera
TGATGCCTCCTGCCTTGCCTTTGTTGCTAAGAATTATTTTTGCTATTCTAGGTCTCTTCTGTTTCCAAATGAATTTTAGGAATATTTTCTCTAGATCTGTGAGGTATACAAATGTTATTTTGATCAGGACTGCATTAAATCTTTATAACAGTTTTGGGATTATGGCCATTTTCACGATGTTGGTTCTTCTTACCCAAGAACAAGGGATATCTTTCTATTTTCTGATATCCCCTTCAATCTCTTTTTTCAGAGTACTGATCTTTTACCTCCTTTGTTAGATTGATTCCTAAGTATTTCATTTTTTTGGATGCTATTGTGAAAATTGTGGTTTCCCTAATTTCTCTCAGTGAATTTTTGCTTGTGTACAGGAATGCTATTGATTTTTGAGTGCTGATTTTGTATCCAGCTATATTACTGAATTTGGTTATTAAATTTGCAAGGCTTTGGTGCACTTTTGGGGGTCTTCTATGTGGAGTATCATGTCATCTGCAAATAGTGATAACTTAACTTTTTCTTTTTGTATACTTATTCATTTTATTTCTTTTTCTTATGTAATTGCTCTGGCTAATTTTTCCAGAACTATATTGAGTAGGAGTGGTGACAGTATATATCCTTGCCCTTTAACTGATTTTAGGATGAAAGCTTTCAGTTTTAGACCATTTAGTATCATGTTGGCTGTTGGTTTGTCATAGATAGCTTTTATCAGATAGAGGAAAAGGCCATCTATCTATTCCCACATGATTGGGTTTTGTTCGTGAAATCTATTTCAATTTTCTGCAGGGTTTTTATCATGAATGGGTGTTGGACTTTGCAAAATGCTTTTTCTGTGTCTATTGAGATGGTCCTGTACTTTTTGAATTTGACTCTGTTGATATGGTGTGTTACATTTATTGATTTGTGTATATTGAACCATCCCTATATCCTTGAGATGAACCCTTCTTGGCCACGATGTATAATCTTGATGATTTGCTGCATTCTGTTGGCTAATAGCTTCTTGAGGATTTTTGCATTTTGTCCATTAGGAAGATTGGCCTGTAGTTTTTATTTTGGTTGGGTCCTCCTCTGTTTTTCATGTCAGGGTAATACTTGCTTCCAGTAATGATTTTAGAAGTACTGCTTCTCTTTCAATTTCATTAAAGAGTTTCAGCATTAGTGGCATTATATCTTCTCTGAATTTCTTATAGAATTCAACAGTGAATCCGTCAGGATCTGGGCTTTTCTTTCTTGGTAAGGGTAAGGTTTTTTTTGTTTTTTGATATTTTTTCTTTTGTTTTGTGTTTTTTGAGACAAGGTCTCACAGTATAGTTCAGGCTTCCCCTGAACTCACTATGTAGCCCAGGCTGGCCTCAAACTTGTGGCAATCCTCTTGCCTCAGCCTAACGAGTGCTGGGATGCCAGGCATGTGCCACCATGCCCGGCTGTTGGTAAGTTTTTAATTACATTTTCAATTTAATTGACTGATACCAGGTTATTTAGAATTTTTATATCTTCTTGATTCATTTTTG
>NW_004957385.1:0-1458 GCF_000276665.1 Chinchilla lanigera
CTAAGCCAGGCGTAGTGGTGTGTCCCAGCAAATGGGGAGACTAAGAAGGAGGACTGATTGAGCTCAGGAGTTGCCAGTCCTGCTTGGATAGCATAGGGACTTTCCAGCACAAAAAAGAAGAAGAAAAAAAATTCTAAATTCAGCACAAAACTTTCTCCAATGGACAAATGGATAGTATACTGGTACACCCATACAGTGGAATATTTAGCCATAAGAAGGAATAATCTACTGACCCACACAGTAACTTGGATGGACCTCGAGAGTATCACGCCAAATCTGAAGTCAATCTCAAAAGGTTCCATAGTGTAGGGTTCACTTACACCACACCCTTGAAAGGCCATAGTAAAAGTGTTGGTGAACAGATCACTAGACGCCAGGAGATGCAGTAGGGGAAGAGAGATGTAGCATGAGGAGGTCATGCTGATGTGAGAAGTTTGAACTCAGTGATGATTTCCTGAATCCACATATGGGATGAAATGTCACACTATGGTAGTCCCTAAAAGACCACGGGGAAACCTAAAAATGTCGATACTTTACCAAATAGTATTGTTCCAACATAGAAGAAAAGTGAGGGAAGGAGGAAAAGAAGAAAGGGAAAGGAAACAGGAAGGAAGGGTGAGAGGAAAAGAGGAAGGGAGGGAAGGGAGGAAGGGAGGAAAGGGAGGGAGAACAGGTGGGATAGAAAGGAGGGAAGGAGGAAAGAGAGGCGGACGGGCGGGCCCAAAAAGGGCCCCCGAATGAGTCCCATTCTGCTGTTGTGGGCGAAAGCGCTCGTCCGACGGCATCGCGTGGGTTCGGGAGTCAGCAGAGGCCCGCCGGGCGCGGTTGGACTCAGGCGGGGGCGGTTGGACTCAGGCAGGCGCAGCGCGGATCCTCCCGGCCGGAACCTGCGTCCTCACCCAGCCGCACGAGCCTGCCGCCGCCAGATGGAGCTGCGGAGCCCGCGCTGCCGGACCAGACTGGTCAGAGCCCTAACCTTACGTAACCCGCACTCCCGGCAGCCACCACTCCGCGCCGCCCTCGCCCCGGCTGCTTTCCCAGCCCTCGCGCCTCTCTGCACTGCTCACTCCCCGCGCCGCCTCTTCCCGCCTCTTCCCTCCTCGGGCTTCTCGCAGACCCGGCCGAGGTGGTGTGCCATCAACGCCCGCTCCTCCGGGCCCTCTCCTCGTCTGCCCTCCACCTTCCCTAGCCATCTTCTTTCACACCTTCCCCCTCACACTTTACCCTTACATTTTCCCCTCACACCTCCCCTCACACCTTCCCCTCACATTTTCCCTCACACCTTCCCCTCAATCTTTCCCTCACACCTTCAACTCACACCTTCACCTCACACCTTCCCCTCACACCCTCCCCTCACACCATGCCCTCACCCCTTCCCCTCACACTTTCCCCTCGCACTTTCCCCTCCCACTTCCCCTCACACTTTCCCCTCACACATACCCCTCACACTTCCCCTCA
>NW_004957386.1:0-1503 GCF_000276665.1 Chinchilla lanigera
TTTAATTTGCATTTCTTGAATGACTAATGACAGTGAACACTTTCTCATGTATTTATTTGCCATTTGTATTTTTTTATCTGAGAAGTGTGTATTCATCTCAGCTGCCCATTTTTGGATTGGGTCGTTGAATTTGGGGGGCTTATGTTTTTTAATTCTTTATCTGTTCTAGATAGAAGACCTTTGTCCAAGGGGCAGTCAGCTAAAATTTTTTCCCCATGTGTGGGTTTTCTTTTTACTCTGCTGGGGATTTCCTTAGATGTGTAGAAACTTTTGAGTAGGATGAGATCCCAGTTGTTGATCCTTTGAAGTATTTCCCATGTGGTTTTGTTTTTGTTAATGAACTCTCTGCCTACCCCTATGTCTTCAAGATTTTTATCTACTTTCTCTTCCAATAGATTTAGTGTTTCTGTTTTAATATTGAGATCTGTGATTAATTTTGACTTGAGTTTGGTGCATGGTGATAGACTTGGGTCTATTTTCAGTCTTTGTCAAGTGGCAAGCCAATTTTTCTAGCACCATTTATTAAAGAGTCTATCTTTCTTCCAGTGAGCTTGTTTGGACTACTTGTCAAAGATTAGGTTGCTGAGTGTGTTTGTGGTTGTGCATGTTTCTTCCAGTCTGTTCCACTGATCCTCTGGTCTGTTTTTTAGCCAATACCATGTTGATTTTATTACAGTACCTTTGTAGTATAATTTCAGGTCAGGGATTGTGATTCCACCTGACTTGTCTTTGTTGCCCTGGATTACTTTTCATATTCTGGGTCTCTTCTGGTTCCAAATGAATTTAAGGAATGTTTTCCCTAGATCTATGAGGTACACTAATGGTATTTCAATATGAATTGCATTGAATCTGTAGAAAAATTTTGGTAGTATGGCCATTTTCTCAATGTTGGTTCTTTCAATCCATGAGCAAGGAATATCTTTCCATTTACTGAAATCCTCTACCATCTCTTTTTTTCAAAGTACTGTAGTTTTCACCAAATAGTTCTTTTACTTATTTTCTTAGATTGATTCCTATATATTTCAATTTGTTGGATGCTATTGTGAAAGGTATGTGTTCCTTAATTTTTCTCTCAGACTGTTTGTTGTTTGTGTATAAAAATGCTATTGATTTTTGAGTGTTGACTTTGTATCCAGCTACACTGCTGAATTTGTTGATTAATTCAAGTAGTCTTCTGGTAGAGTTTTTGGGGTCTTCCATATAGTATTATGTTATCTGCAAATAGTGATAATTTCACTTCTTTGTTTCCTATCCTTATTCCTTTCATTTCTCTCTCTTGTCTAATTTCTCTGGGTAGTGCTTCCAGAACTATGTGGAATACGAGTGGTGACAGTGGACATCCTTGTCTTATTCCTCATTTTAAAGTGAAAGTTTTTAGTTTCTGTCATTTAGTATGATGTTGGTTTTTGGTTTGTCATAGATGGCTTTGATCAGCTTGTGATAAACACCATCTATTCCTACTTTCTGTAGGGTTTTCATCATGAATGAGTGTTGGATTTTTTT
>NW_004957387.1:0-1435 GCF_000276665.1 Chinchilla lanigera
AAAGCCAGACTCTCTACAAGGTCTAACACTGTGGAGCTGGGTTACCTCCAGTACAAGATCCAGCTCCAGTGTCAGAGCCAGAGACACATCAGTCAATGTGTTAACATATTGTTAAAGTAAAGAGATTATCAGCATGGTAGAGGAAGGGGTTCAAGGGAATTGTGTGAAGTGATATTAATCTTTTGATTATTGTGTATTTACTGAAATGAATTATCTGGTTAATGTGAACTTATAGTTGCATAAATTATGTAATGTAACATAGAGAGAAGACAGACTTTAATTCCATGTCATATTTATGATGCAAAAATCAGTCACGGGTAATTGGGGTAGTAGAAAAATATTTACATTTAGAGAAAATTTAGGCATGCTTTTGATGTACACAATGATCACATTCATCATAGGGAATTTGTACCTGTACATTATATATCTCTTTTCTGGGGGTGGGGGTACCAGAAATTGAATTCAGGACCTTGCACTTGCCAGGCAGGTGCTGTACCACTGAGCTATATCTCTGGCACATAATATATCTTGATTCTTCTTTTTATCCCCGTTCTCTCCCTGTCAACTTATCACCCCCTCTTTATTTACAAAAGCCTTGTTTCCATTTTTTCCTTTCATTCTTTTTTTCTTTCTTCCTTCCCTTCTCTTTGCCTTGCTCCCTTTCCCATATGAATTATGTCTCCTACTTCCCAATGTGTCATGCATTAAGAAAACATCATTTGAAATTAGAAATTTACCTTTGAAGTGCCTACATGTTACTCCACTGTCTCTCCTCCAGAGGCAATGCATTCTATAGTTTTATTTTTATTTATATTCATCTCTAAAATACATATTTCTAATGTATTTATACAGATACATAACTTAAATTGCTTAACCTTCCTTACAATGTGTCAGTCTTTATTTTAAAAATAAAAGGAGGAAAACATTAACAGACAGACAACCTTTTACAAAATAACAAAAGAATAACAATACAGAGTTAAAAAGTGGTAGGAAATTGACAATGCTTGTTGTATTACATATTGATATCTTCAAAGTGGTTTCTCAGGAAAACAAATAGAGACATGCAGTACTGACCAATCAAGTACTCATTAACAGTTTCTTTCAGCAAAGAAATAGAAGACGGTAGATCAACTATGTTAATTATCCTGTATATACATATATACAAAATTTCTCCTTTTTTCCCTCCTCTTTTCCCACATCCCAGTTGCCCTTTACCCTTGAACATTTTCCTATTATTTCACAATGTCTATCATACCTCCAAATTTATAGTAACTCTCAGGTTTTACACTAGTGAGACAATGTGGTGCTTGCACATGCAGGTCTGATTTATTTCACTTATGAGTATGGTCTCTGGTTGTGACCATTTACCTATAAAGGCCTCAAGTTTATCTTTCTTTATAGCTGAGCAATATTCCTTTATACAAAAGTACCACAA
>NW_004957388.1:0-1452 GCF_000276665.1 Chinchilla lanigera
AGTAGGTAAAAATCTTGATGATATTGGAATAGGCAGAGAGTTCATGAACAAAAACCAAACTGCATGGGAAATACTTCAAAGAATCGACAACTGGGATCTCATCTTATTGAAAAGTTTTTGCACATCTAAAGAAATCACCAGTAAAGTAAAAAGACAACCCACGAATTGGGAAAAACTTTTAGCCAACTGCCCCTCAGACAAAATCTTCTATACAGGACATATAAAGAATTGAAAAATAATCAGGCCCCCCAAATTCAAAGACCCAAAGCAAAA
Source organism: Chinchilla lanigera (assembly GCF_000276665.1). Classification (NCBI taxonomy): domain Eukaryota; kingdom Metazoa; phylum Chordata; class Mammalia; order Rodentia; family Chinchillidae; genus Chinchilla; species Chinchilla lanigera. The sequence continues at coordinate 274 of NW_004957388.1, forward strand.
ATGGGCATCTGAGATGAATACACACTACTTTAATGAAGAGATAGTAATGATGAATAAATACTTGAAAAAGATTCAATGTCATTAGTCATTTGAGAAATGCAATTTAGAACAACACTGAGATTCCACCTCACCCTAGAAAGAATGGCTATCATCAAGAAATCGACCAATAACAAATGCAGGAGAGGCTGTGGGGAGAAAGGAGCCCTACTCCACTGCTGGTGGGGGCATAGATTGGTGAAACCACTGAGGAAATCAATTTGAAGATTCCTCACAAAACTATGATTGGAAGTCCCATTTAACCGAGCTTTCCCCTTCTGAGTATTTTCCTAGAAGAATTAAAGACATCATACCACAGCAATATATGTGCACCCATGTTTGTAGCAGCACAATTTGTTATAGCTAAATCTTGGAAACAACCCAGATTCCCATCCACTGAGGAATGGATAAAAGGTGGGATATTTTTATACAATGGAGTATTACTCAGCTATTAAAAAAAGATAAACTCAAGGCTTTTGCAGGTTAATGGATGCCACTACAGACCGTACACATAAGTGAAATAAATCAGACCCATATTTATAAACATCATATTGTCTTCTTGGTGTAGAAACCTGAAATACTAGGTAAAACTCAAAATATACAACAGATGATAGGAAAAGGAAAAAAGTTGCTCAAAGGAAGCAATCACTGGGATGGGGGAAAGAAGAAAAAAGAAAGAAGGAAAGCAAAATAGAAATGTATATATATAAATAGCTGCAATGACTGTATTTTTGATGTCTGCTGGTGCATTGAAATGAACAGTTAATGCTTACAATTTTTTATGTTCTGATCGACTTTGCATGCTTGTGTCTGGTGGCCTGAGCAACTGATTTGAAGGTAACCATATGCAATGGAATTACAATCGTGAATTCCTACCATCTTGTCTAGTGCAACTCTGTAGTATCTCTAACGTTTTATTGAAGAATTATTTTCTCATTCTCTTTAATGGTTTGAGCAATTTTTCATTCTTACATCTGGTAATCTTGAGCAATGTAGTTGAGCATAGCGATGTGTAATGTAACAACCACTGTTGGTTTGTATTATTTTGTCTTGAGACCCTGTATCACTTTGAATGTTCTTCCTTTCATTTGTTTATGTTTGTGATACTGGTATGCTGCTACTGTTACATTTTTTTGTTTGTTT
>NW_004957389.1:0-1485 GCF_000276665.1 Chinchilla lanigera
GAGCCAGCCAAGTATGGACTGAAACCTCCACAAATTGTAAGCTAAATAAACCTTTCCTTCCTTCATTTTGGGCGTTGGGTATTTTGCCTCAGCAATGAGAGAGAACTAACTAAGATACTGGGTATAAAATTCATATGAGAATTTGTGCATCAAGAATAGCCATAGCATGCTGGCAGGAAGGTTAGTGAGTGAGAAATAGCCCTACCAGATAGTAAGCCATTAAAAGGTACAATAATTAAAACAGTAAAGTCCAGAGGTCACTAGCACATGCACCAGCAGTTCCAGGAGAGCAAAATAGTGCAGAAACAGACCCAAGACATTAACAATTTTCATACATTATAAAGATAGCATTGTCAGAAGGGAAAACGTGGATTCGACAGTAAGTAGTAGTGAGATAATTGTGTAGCCATCTGGAAAAAAATAATGTGGTGTCTAATTCATTTCATACACTAAAATAAATCCATAATCAATCGTGTTTAAATGTAAAAGAGCAAATCCACAAATTTGTTATGTCATAGTGGAGAAAGTGCTTTTCAGAATGGCACAACATTCCTCAAAGCATATAAAAGGATAAATTCTGTCAACATAAAAATCTATAATCTCTGCAGAGCAGAAAGAAACACAAACAGCAAATCAGGAGAAATATTTGCAACTCATATCAGAGACAAAGGGACTAACTTACTTAATAGATATAAAATCTCTTCAAGTCAATATGAAGCACAAAAATTCAATAAGAAAATGGGTTTATTACCAGAACAGGAAAGAATATCTTTTAAACATATGAAAAGATACTCAACCATTCTCACAAGAAAATAGAAACCACATTTAGATATAATTTTTTACCTACAGATTGGCAAATATACTCTTTTTTTTTTTTTTTTTTTTTTTTTTTTCTCCGGTACCAGGAACTGAACTCACGACCTTGCGCTTGCCAGGCAGGCGCTTTGCCGCTGAGCTAAATCCCCAGCCCCGGCAAATATACTCTTTGCATGGTTGTGGGGAAATAAACCCTCTCATGCTTCTGGGGTAACTATAAATTGCCAATACTTGTCAAAATTACAAATGCATATAATTTTAGATCCAGTATACAGACACATTCAAAATTAGCTATATACAAAGTTTTGTGGCAAATGTTTGGAAATCAAACACCTATCACTAGAGGTCTAGTAAAATAAATTATAGTACATCCATATATGGGGATATAATACAGCCAGCCAGAACTGCCAGAAAAGTCTTGATAGGCCATGTTTAGACTTTATCCTAAGAAAAATGAAATGCCATTAAAGAGGTTGTGTGTGTGCGTGTGTGTGTGTGTGTGTGTGTGTGTGTGTGTGTGTGTATGGTATTGAAGATCGAATGCAAGACCTTTTTTGTAGTTTTTATTTTGTGGTTTTTTTTTTTTTGGTTTTTCTCCGGTACCGGGAACCGAACTCACGACCTTGCGCTTGCCAGGCAGGCGCTTTGCCGCTCAGCTAAATCCCCAGC
>NW_004957390.1:0-1498 GCF_000276665.1 Chinchilla lanigera
TTCCTTTCCTTTCCTTTCCTTTCCTTTCCTTTCCTTTCCTTTCCTTTCCTTTCCTTTCCTTTCCTTTCCTTTCCTTTCCTTTCCTTTCCTTTCCCAGGAGGCAAGACTGACACTAAGAGGGAAAGAAAATTAGCATGGCAGTTTTACTTACAAAACGGGTAAAGACCTTGCCCAAAGATGATATCTCATGACTCCTATGACAAACAATAAATGACTCAAGGCAAAAGTTATTCTCTTTGTCATTTAAATATTTTCCAAGAAGTTCATAGGCTTTTCTATTGGAATGAGTATGGTGGTGCTGAAAACATGCTGACCCAGGAGTTTAGTTTGCTGGATCTTCCCTTTAGGGTCTTCTGCTTGCTATGTGAAATGTAGTTTGATCTTCTATTTCCACATTTTTTAAAAAAAGGACCTATGTCACAGAGTTACTATGAAGATTAAATGGGATAATGATGAGAAAATTACTTTCTAAAGTGAAAAGGACAAAATGCATTTAGTTAATAGATGCAGGCTAACCTGGAATTTATGTTTCTGCATTTGTTGTCTAATGAGGCCAAGTGATTAATGGAAAGGCAGAAAAGTGAGGCCAGGAAGACAGAATGTAATGGGGTGGAGAGGTTGGGCAGGTGAGTTCCTGAGTATTTCTCAAATGACAATGGATAGGAGTGACTTCAGTAAGATGGCAGAATAGGAGACTCTTGACTTTCCCTCCTCTCATTTGGGCATCAAGTAAATATCTGTACACAGATCAATTCCCTCTGAGAGAAGCCCAGAAATAGTTGAGAGGCTCCTCACCAGGTAACTGAGAAAATATCCACATAAAAATAGAGAGGACACAGTAAGGCATAGTAAGCACCAACCTCGTCCTAAGCACTGCACTTTACAATCAGAAAGGAATTCTCCATGCCGAACTTCTCCTTGAGAAGTGAAGTGTCTGGAACACACACAGCACCTCAAGTTTCACAGCTCCAACCCAAGGGACTGCCTCCTTAATTGCATAGTTCTGGGAGTTGGCAGGGCTCTGCATTCATGTTTTTTTTTAGATGATAGAGAACAAAGAGGTGGTTTCAAATGGGTGTGTGAGCACTTCCAGTACCTACACTGTATACTCATTACAGAGAAAGTGAGCTAAAATGCTCAGCTCCCAACTTCCCTCTGGAAAAGTCACACTTTTTCAGCTGCTGCTTAAGAGTTGGGCTTCTAACTAGCCATCATTTGGGAGCTGGTGAACAATAGAGCCCTGAGGCCCTGAGTGGGAGTTGGAACTTTCTGCGCCTTCTTTCTCAGCTCACTTCAGAGACAAATACAGGTCTGCTGATTCTCTTTGGTAAGAGTTTGCACATGAATCAAACACATCAACTGAGCTTTGGGAGTTGATGGAACTCTGTACTCCTGAGTGTCCCAAGAACTCAGTATACAAAGAGGTGGTTTTTCAATAAGTGCACTTCTAGTAGCTATAACCCCAGGTTCAATGCCTGCATTTTAAAGAAGAGCAGAA
>NW_004957391.1:0-1498 GCF_000276665.1 Chinchilla lanigera
CGTGTACAAGTGTATGTGTGTTCTACATGGAATTAATGTCAGTGCTTCATGGAAATAGGGCTTCTAAGTTTCAGAATGAAAATCCATGTTGGATGACCAATAATGAACAAGGAAAACTGTATTGATGGAACAACACTGAGAATATGGATGAAAAGCTGTAGAAAACAAACATAAATAGAGCGAGAGATGTGAAGAATTATCCATTTGTACATACTTGGATTACAGTGGATACATGTATGACCACCTACATACATATCTGAAGCAGGAACATCGGTGTGCAATTGAGATTTTAAGAAATAGAATTTCCATTTCAGTGTACTTGATATATGATTTCTTCTTCATAAGAAATGTGTTTATTATTGGTATCCATGTGTTTATTATTGGTATACAGAAATGTTAGTGGTTTATGTGTGTGGATATTGAGTCATGCTACACTGTTGAATTTGGTTGTTAATTCTAAAGGTTTTTGGTGAAAATTTGTCGCATCATCTACAAATAGTGGTACTTTGAATTCTTCCTTTTTATGCAAACCGTTTTTATTTTTTTCCTGGCCTCATCACTGTAGCTAACCTTTCAAGTAGTCTATTTAACAGAAGTAGTGAGAGTAGATATTCTTCTCTTGTTCCTAATTTTAGAGGGGAAGCTTCCAGCTTCACTCCATTGGATAGGGTTTTGGCCATTGGTTTGTCATAAATGTCTATCATTAGATTGAGGAAAAATCCTTCTACACCTATTTTCTTCAGGATTTTGATGGAGAATGGGTGCTGGATTTTGTGAAAAGCCCTTTCTGCATCTATTGTTATGAGCATGTGGATTTTATCCTTGTTGCTTTATATGTGGCATGCTGTATTTGTTGATTTGCATGTGTTGAACCATCATTGCATCCTTGGAATAAAACCTACTTGGTCACAATGTATGATCCTTTAGACGTTTTATTGCATTCCATTTGCAAATATCTTATGGAGGATTTTTATAGCTATGTTCATAAATGTGACTGGACTGCAGATTTTTTTTAGTTGGGTCCCTGTATTCTTTTTTCTTTTATAATAAGAGTAATGATGGCTTAAAGGGATCAATTTGAAAGTACTTCTCCATTTTCAATTTCATTAAAAATTCTATTCTACAAGGTCTTGTGGGATTCAGCACTGTATCCATCAGGTCGTGAGCTTGGCTTAGTTGGTAGTCTGTTATTCTGCCACAGTTCCATTCCTTCTTATAGAATTGTTCAGCATTCTATGTCTTCTGGATTCAAATTTGAGAACTCAAATGTGTCTTGGACTCTGTCCATTTCTTCAGATTCTCCATTTTGTTGGAGTACAACTTCCACCGTAGTTACTAATGACCTGCATTTCAGCAGCGTCCACAGTGACTTTGCCTTTTTATTTCTCATTGCCTTGATGAGTCTTTTCATCCCTTCTTTCAGTCAGGCTGGCTGAAGCTTTCCTTATTTTATTTATTCCTTGAAACAATGAACTCTTCAAATAATTGATTTTTTTTT
>NW_004957392.1:0-1464 GCF_000276665.1 Chinchilla lanigera
CCAGATGTCCATAGGGGATGAATGGATAATACGGTACATACACAGTGGGAGTTTTTTCTTTTTGGTCTTTTTGAGACAGGGTCTCATTATGCAGTTCAGGCTGGCCTTGAGCTCACTTTGTAGCCCAGGCTGGCCTCGAACTTGCAACAATCCCCCTGCCTCAGCCTGTCGAGTGCTGGGATTACAGGCTTGCACCACCATCCCTGGCCACACAGTGGGATATTACTCAGCCTTAAAAAGGAATGAAATGTCACATATATACAAAGATGTCACGTGAAATAAATCAAAAAAGGACAGATACTATACATCTATATCTCCACGAGGCACTTAAGAGTGGTCAGTCACAGCCGACTGTGACAGCACATGCCTCTGGCAGGCTGAGGAGACCACGAGTTCAAGCCCAGCCTGGCAGCTCGGTAACTTAGCAGGACCATGCCTCAAAACAAAACAAAAAAAAAAGCGAAAAGGCCTGGGTTCAGTCCTCAGTCCCATAAGAAGGGCAGTCCAAATCTCACAGAGAAAAGCAGAAGCAGGGGGCAGTGCCAGAGGCTGGAGGCGCAGAGTTTAATTTTCACATGACAGAAACTCACCGAGATGGCTGTTAGTGCCGGGTGTACAATTCTATGCACGTATTAATACACCTGTGCGTACAGTAAAAATGGTTGACACTGCCAGGTGTGGTGGCGCACACCTGTAATCTCAGCACGTGGGAGGCTGAGGCAGGAGGATCATCTAGAGTTCGAAGCCAGCCTGGGGTACAAAGTGAGCTCAAGGCCATCTCACTATGAACTGTATAGTGAGACCCCATCTCAAAAGGACAAAAAAAAAAAATGGCTGAGATAATTACATTTACCTGTATTTTGTCACCACTTAAAAATGTGGTAAAAATAAGACAAATCTCTAAGGCTGGCAGAAAGCCTGGGGCGGGCACATTCACGCCGAGTGTGTCAGTGGGCGTGCAACGAGCTACCTGAGTAAATGAAGCGCAGGATGTGGGACAGGCAAGAGCAGAACAGCGCGTCCTTCACGACCACGCGCAGCGGCGGGTTGCCCGGGGAGGCGCGGCCCACGCCCGGCCCAGCAGCCGAGTCCCGGTTCACAGCGAAGAGGTCCTGGGAGGCCCGGATGATGCTCGGGTCCTGGACTTCGGCGGCGCTCTTGACGCTGAACAGCAGCATGAACACGTGGCTGACGGCGCAGAGGACGATCTTGTGGGCCTGCGCGACCTCCTGCAGGTCGGGGTGGTAGAACACCACGTCCACGCACTGGCAGCAGAACAGCAAGTTGTTTAGGTCCGAGTTATAATGCGAGGCTTCAGCCTTTAAGACAGGCATCTTTTCTGTTTCAAAAAAGAACATTTCCCAAAAGAGTCACAGACATCATAGCACAGTGATCCATGCACAGGCGTCTTTACTGCAACGCAACTCGTAATAGCTCGATTTTTTTTTTTTTTTTTTTTTTTTT
>NW_004957393.1:0-1496 GCF_000276665.1 Chinchilla lanigera
GATTATGAAAAGAAAAAATCAGTACCAAGTTTTGTGGATCGCATCTTTGGTGGTGAACTAACTAGTACAATCATGTGTGATGAATGCAGGACTGTAAGTGGATATAGTGTGGCCTGGATTTACTAACTAATATGCACTGAGTATAGTGTATCAGTTGTTCCTTTCAAAAACAAATGTCTAACTTCATAGAGTATTGTTTGTTGAACTGATTGAATGTATGTAATTCTTTGCTGGAAATATTAGCACTCCTAAAACCTTGAAGAAGTTATTTTAACATTTTAAATTATTTTCCATAATCTACAGTCTTCACGATTGTGTTAATTTTTTATTTTAACTTTTCATAGCCCTTTGTTTATTAGAATCCTTCCCCACCCCACCTCCCATACAGTATAATGTTTACTGTGAATTTCTACCTTCCTTTTACATTTGCTTTTTTGGTTGGTTAAGGTCTCCTTGGTTCATGAATCTTTCCTTGATTTGTCACTCCCAGTTTTAGATGATCAGGTAAGACTATGGGGTTTATTTTATTAAAACAGATTTTATTTTTTTGGACCGTGTTCAATTTTATGTGGGAAGCCTTGTTACCTTTTCCTATTTACATATTACTAGACTGTGGAGAAGATTTGATTAATCTGTTTGACATAAATGATTTTTAGGATTTGAATAAAAAAGCGGTTAGATTCATTTAGAAAAGAGGTTAATGTAGAAAAATAAAACAAGAAGATGATGTGTATAAAATTCTTCATAAGTAGTTAACTTATTTGTTTACATGTAATGATGTTTTCTCTCATATTACTATTTTCATTATTTAAGACTAACTACAAATCTTTTGCAGTTTTACGGGGATAAATATTAAATAGTAGTGTATCAGTTTTAAGCCAGATTAATTTGTTTCCTTTTAAGTAGTTGTAAGAAAAATAGAACATGCTTCCAGTATTGAATAAATTATTATTCAACCTCATATGAATTAGGAGCCTTTGCGCTGTTAGTGACTAATGTCTCACCAAACCTGATTTTTGTCTTTCTCTAAAATTATTATTTATATGCAAGGAAAGAAAAAAGGAATACATGAAGCATGATATATAAAAGGGTGTATTTGCAGTATGAAACAGCACGTATCTAATACAATTCAGTCTATTGTATTATACATTGCATTTAAAATTGGCTTTTTGCTGTTTTGCTTGGTCATTTTGCTGAGTGTGTAAAGGTTGCTGTCTAGTGTGTGGGCTAAATAAATTTGGTCCTAGGTACATGTTCAAATGTTGGGAAAATAAAACTGGTGTAAAATAGGAATAGAAGAAGCTTTGGATAACATGGGTTTTCTTTTCACCAAGTTGTAGTTGGAAAATTTTGCTTCTTTTGTTAAATTTTGCTTGTAACCCTTATTTTGTCCATATTTTAAGAGCATTAAGAAAAGTATAAATGATAAAAATCTGAAAAAGACAATGGAGGATGACAGTAAAGAGAGCGAAGAAGAAAAAGACAATGACAGTTAC
>NW_004957394.1:0-1496 GCF_000276665.1 Chinchilla lanigera
TTTTTGGCCCCGTTGTCAGAGATCAGATGGATAAATGTACCTGTTCCATTGATCCACATGTCTGGTTTGTGCCAGCACCTAGTTATCTTAGTGAGTTTTCCTGTGGTACTGGGGATTGAACCCAGGGTTTCACATGTACAGGCTGGTACTCTACATTGGAGCTATGTTCCCCAGCCTTTTTTTGTTTGTTTGTTTTGTTTTGTTTTGTTTTGTTTTGTTTTGTTTTCACGGTACCGGGAATTGAAGTCATGACCTTGCGCTTGCGAGGCAGGCACTGTGCCACTGAGCTAAATCTCCAGCCCCCTATCCCCAGCCTTTTTAAGAATTTATCTTTTTAAAATTTATTTATTTTTGAGAAAGGGTCTCTCTGTGTAGTTCAGGCTGGCTTTGAACTCAAGGCGATCCTCCTGCCTCAGCCTCCCAAGTTAAGAATTTATATTGAGACAGAGTCTTGCTACCTTGCCCAAGCTGGGCTCAAACTTGCCATACTCTTGCCTCAGCCTCTCAGGTAGCTGGAACTACAGGCATGCGCCCCCGCACCCGTCTTCAGTACCGGTCACTGACAAACCCTTGTGGAGCCGTCTACGTGCTAATATAAAACAGCCAGGAAGCGGTGGCTCAAACTAGTGTGCATCCTCAGACCAGGGGAAGCCACGGGAGCCGCATGGACACTGCGCCCCCTACAGGTGGACGGTGCTGGGGGCTACCCGCTCTCCCCTACCCTGGTCTTCTCTAGGTTCTTGCCACCTGTCTCAGCTTTCTCTCTGCCACGCCCTTGACCCCACCCCCAAGTTCCTGCGGCGTGAAGTCACCTGTCTCTGTTGGCCTCTGTGAGCCGGGCTCCCTGCCACTCATGTGCGAAGCCCGCCACATTTGCTTAAATGTCTCCACCGTGTGACTGAAGTCAACAAGGCTGGTTTGCCAGCAGTAGTGGCACACGCCTGTAATCCCAGTGCTCAGGAGGCTGAGGCAGGAGAATTGCCACGAGTTTGAGGCAAGCCTGGGCTCCATAGTGAACTCAAGACCAGCCTGAACTACACGGTGAGACCCTGTCTAAAAAGAAAAGAAAAGAAAAAGAAGGCTGGTTTGAGCCAGGCCCTGTGGCACATGCCTGTCATCCTGTACTCTGGAGGCTGAAGCAGGAGGATCCCTGTGAGTTCAAGGCCAACCTATTCAGGCCAGCCTGAAGTACATAGTGAGACCCTGTCTCAACAAAATTAAAAACAAATGAACAAACAAAAGGCCGGTTTTTGTCATCCTTGTGTCATCCCTAGTACCCTTTGCCTGGTAGATCTGTGCTTCGTGACTAAGCTGTCCCACACTGGATTCCTGGCTGTAGAAGCCCGTGCAGTGCATTCACTGCAGGATCTTCCTTAATGGGAGCTCCCTGAGCCCTGGGAAAGGGGCTCAGATTTGCAGAAATGTGAATGATGGCAACAGTGCACACAGCTCCTGCTTTTTTCTTTTTGTTTTTCCTTTTCTTTTTATAACACTGG
>NW_004957395.1:0-1495 GCF_000276665.1 Chinchilla lanigera
AGGCGTGCGCAACTACACCTGACAACCCTCTTCCCTTTGCTTGGTCCCTTTCCCTTCTGAAAAGACCTGTCTCCTTATCTCCTATCATCTTTTTCATATTTTGGTTTCTCATGTAAGAGAAGCCATGCTATATTTAAGCTCGAGTGTCTGATTTTTTTCACTTAACATTACAGTATTAAGGGGTATCCATTCTCCTACAAATGGCTCAAGTTTATGCTTCTTTATGACATAGTAGTATTCCATTGTTTCAGGATAGCACACTTTTCATCTTTTGATGGACATATGGGCTTCCACAATTCAGCTATTGTGAGTTGTACTGCTGTACACGTGGGTGTAAATATGTCACTGTAATGTGACATCTTTAACTCTTTGGGAAGACACTTCGAAGAAGATTCTTGGCTGATGGGACTTCTAGTTTTAGTTTTCTGAGGAAACTCCATCACAACTTCCATAACAGCTGTAGTAATTTACATTCCCCACATCATAGAAGAATTCCTTTTTTTCCTCATCTTCTCCAGTATTTGTTATTATTTGATTTCTTGATGATAGACATTCTTTCTGGAGTAAGATGGAATCTCAGTGTTATTTTAATTTCCATTTTTCTAAAGACTAGAGATGTTAAACATTTTTTCATGTATTTATTGGCCATTTGTACTTTTGCTGAGAAGTGTCTAGTCATTTCCATTTCCCATTTTTTGACTGGGTTTTCTATTTTTGGGAGGGGCAGTCTAATTCTTTTGAGTTATAAATCTTAGATGTTAAGTCTCTGTCCAAAGAATAGCTGGTGGATACTTTTCCTCATTCTGTAGGTTGTCTCTTTACTCTGTTGCTTATTTCCCTTGGTGAGCAGAAGCTTTTTATTTTCTATGATCCTATTTGCTGATTCTTGATGTTATCTTTTGTTTGAATGAAGCTCTGTTCACAAAGTCCTCACCTACGCCTGCATCTCCAAGAGTTTTACTTATTTTAACTTTCAGCAGATTAGGTGTTTCTGTTGTAATATTTAGATCTTCAAACCAATTTGATTTAGTTTAGGACATGATGAGAGACATGGGTCTAGATTCAATCTTCTGTATGTGGACAATCAACTTCTCCAGCACCATTTCTAAAGAGGCTTTCTTCCATTTTGGCCCCTTTGTCTAAGATCAGATAGTTGAGTGTGCCTGAGGTTGTTTCTGCATCCTCTACTCTGTTTCACCAATCCACATGTCTGCTTTTTGATAGTACCATACTGTTTTTATCACGGTTGCTCTGTAAAATAATTTGAAGTCTGGGATTATGATGACTCTTGCTTTGCTCTTATGGTCCAAGAATGCTTTTGCTCTTCAGATTCTATATGAATTTTAGGACTGTTTTCTCTAGTTCTCTGAGAAATGCTGTTATAGATTGACAGGGATTTGTTAAATCTGTGGATCAGCCATGGAAGTATGGCTCTTTTGATAATATTGGTTTTGCCTATCCAGGAACAGAGACTATCTTTCCCTTTTATTTATTT
>NW_004957396.1:0-1493 GCF_000276665.1 Chinchilla lanigera
CTTATTTTTGATAAAGGAGCCAAACGCATTCACTGGAAGAAAGATAGCCTCTACAGTAAATGCTGAAAAACCTGTCTTTCCACAAGACAAAGACTAAAACTAGACTCACATCTCTCAGTATGTACTAAACTAAAATGAAGTACTCACACTGCCACAGTTCCCAGCTGAAACTCATAGAGAAAGCCAGGTATTTCCCATCTATTTCCTAGGGGCAGACCAGGTGACCCATTACAGACTGAGTCTCTGCCCTCTGTGCACATGCAGCAGACTGGAGGTCCTCAGTCAGAAGCCCCGGGGACTGCTATAGCTGGCGGGTGCATGTGGCCCCTCGTTGTGCATGCCCTGCGTTGAGTGAGCAAGTGTTCCAAGAGCTGCTGGTCCAGGGGTTCAAGTCTGTGCTTTACTTGGATCTGGGCATCCTAGGGGGTTGCAGGCATGGGCAGTCTGTGATTGCTGCCTGTCTGGCCTGCATCTGGTTCCTATATGTGTCCTGAAATGAGTGGAGACAGAATCAGCTGGTTCACAAACTGTTGACCCTGCAGTTTGTGACTGGGTTTTGCCTGTACCCTAAATTGCCTGGGGATATAGGTCCACTGGACCGGGATTGTGGCACCAGTGCAACCCGAGTCTAGGCCATGCACGTGCCCTGAACTGCAAGGGATGCCATCAGCTGACACCTATGCCTGCATCTGAGACCGGGGATAACTAGATACAAATCAACAACTGCCGGAAAACCTGAGACTAAGAAGGGCTTCTCAGGGGTCACTGAGGGGCAAACCTGACCAACAGGAAAATTAGGGACACTAGTGGCCTTTGCTGTGTAGCCACTGAAGAGGGAAACTGAGCTTTCTGCATCTGGTAGCAAACATCACAAAACGAAAGACTAAAACACAATCCCAGAACTAAACCCCACTCAGAACAAGTCCAGGAGACATTGACATAGGAGAACCTGGTAAATGCATGCCTGAAATAGCTGAAATGATTGCAATGGAGGTAAAGAAACAACTCCATAAGGCCATAGAAGAGATGAGATCAGAAATAAACTCTCAGGCAACAAATGAAATAACAATAATAATGAAAGAATTGCTCAAAAAGTCTGAAGAAGAAACATGTAAGAAAATAGAAAAGCAAAGACAAGGGACAGAAGCATTCAATGAAAAATATAGAAAGGACTTAGAATGCATGAACCAGATTCAAAGAGACTTCCAGGAAAACAAACCTTCCACTTAAAGCTGCCAAAACAGCTTGAATGAAGCTGAAGATAGAATCTCAGACTTTGAAGAAGGAATAGCAGCTAGTGACTGTGAAAGAAAGGATCTTGTAAAACAAACAAGGATCCAGGAAAAGTCAATTTAACAGCTGCAAGACGAGGCAAAGAGGAATAATGTACGACTTATAGGAGTCAACGCTACAGCAGGAGGCAACAAAACTGATATAAAAAGATTATTTGGAGAAATAATAGCATAAAATTTCCTGAGTATGGAAACAGAACC
>NW_004957397.1:0-1494 GCF_000276665.1 Chinchilla lanigera
CAAGGCCCTCCAGACAACTCGGAGAACCTTGTCTCGTGCAAGGCCCTCCAGACAACTCGGAGAACCTTGTCTCGTGCAAGGCCCTCCAGACAACTTAGAGAACCTTGTCTCGTGCAAGGCCCTCCAGACAACTTAGACAACCTTGGCTCGTGCAAGGCCCTCCAGACAACTCAGAGAACCTTGTCTCAAAACAAAGCAAGGGCCAAGGACACAGCCTGAGTGGTCAAGCGCCTCTGGATTCAAGCCCTAGTACCACTAGAAATAGAGGTAAACTACCAGTAAGTAGTGCAACAGAGGCCGGGCATGGTGGCGCACCTATAATCCCAACACTCAGGAGGCTGAGGCAGGCCTGGGCCACAAAGAGTGTTCAAGGCCAGCCTAAACTGCATAGTAAGACCCTGTGACCCTGTCTCAAAAAAGACACACATACACACAAGTACAACACAGATGAACCTAAACATGCTAGGTAGAAGAAGTCAGTCACCATATGGCGTAACTATGTGCATACGTCCAGAACAGGCAAACATATGAAGACACAAAGTAGAGCAGTAGCTGCCTAAGACGAGTGGGAAGGGGCAGCAGAGAGCAGCTGCCAATACTACGGGGTTTCTTCTTAGGGCGATGGGTTATGACCCTAAAATAGATTATAATGATAGCCTCATAACTCAGTATACTAGAACCCACTTAACTGTATTCTTCAATACTTTTTTTGTTTGTTTGTTGGTTTTTCTTCCAGTACCAGGAATCGAACTCACGACCTTGCGCTTGCCAGGCAGGCGCTGTGCCCCACTGAGCTAAATCCCCAGCCCCTGAACTGTATTCTTTAAATAGGTGAGTAAGAGCCGGGCGTGGTGGTGCACGTGGTGGTGCTGTAATCCCAGCACTCAGGAGGCTGAGGCAGGAGGATCATTGTGAGTTCAAGACCAGCCTGGGCTACAAAGTGAGCTCAAGGCCAGCCTGAGCTGCATAGTGAGACCCTATCTCAAAAAGACAAAAAAATAAAAAGTAAATAAAAAATAAAAAAATAAAAATGAAAATAAAAAGAACAGGTGAGTAATAATGTGAACTGTATCTCCATCAGGTTCTTAAAAGTCCAACCAAACCCGAGTTATAAAACACAAAGCCTCCATATCTAAATCAGGATAGCGTTAGCAACTAAGTGACAAGAAGAACAACGGAACACACAAGAGAAATCCAGTATATGACGAAGGTGACATCTCAGTATACTAAGGGGAATGGCAGGGGTGGTGGTGCACACCTATAATCCCAGCACGCATGAGGCTGAGGCAAAAGGATTGACACCAGCTAGAGGCCAGCCTGAGCTACACAGTGAGTTTGAGGCCTGCACAAACTACATAGTGAGAGCCTTCTTAAAAAAAAAAAAAAAAATCATTATACTAAGGGGAAAATTGAGGGGCTGGGGATTTAGCAGGGGCTGGGGATTTAGCTCAGCGGCAAAGCGCCTGCCTGGCAAGCGCAAGGTCGTGAGTTCGG
>NW_004957398.1:0-1434 GCF_000276665.1 Chinchilla lanigera
TTATACAAGTTTCTCTTTTCCTGTTGTATTCATTGTTCAGGGATACTGCGTGCATATCTCCTCCCCAGGGCAAGTTTTATGCCACTGCATAACAGGAAAGCCCTCCCCCTTGCACGAACAAGCATATCGCCAACTCTCACCTCCTGCTTGTTCTTCCCGTAGAAGCTTTTCCCCTTTCTCTTTCCCTGCTATGCGTAGACAACCCTCTAACTGTAACAATTAATTGGGTTTGTTTGGGTTTTCCTGTAAGCATTTTTCCGTTGTTGAGCTGCCTTTGGCTGGTTCAATTTGCAGAGCCAAGAATAAACATAAAAGGATGGAGGGGGCAGCCTCCCCGCTTGGTCCCCACGCTCTTCTCTCCAGCGTCCTTTTCGTTTCACAGTTTCTCCTGCCACTGTGCCCAGCCCATGCTCTTTTCTCTGCCAGGAATGCCTCCCTCTCTCTGGGTACCTAGTGATACCACTTGCCCCTCCGACTCAGTCCGCACAGCGCCTCCCAGCCAGCCTCTCCCGCCTTCCTAGTGCAGTCACTCAGGGGATCCTGCACTTTTCCCTCCAGCACTTGCCACAATAGCAGCAAAATCCCTACCATTGTTTTGATTGATGTCTCCTCCTTCAGTAGACTGTAAGTGTCTTCCTCCTCCTGTTCTTCAGGGCTGGGGATGGAGCCCAGGGCTTGCTTACCTGCGCTAGGCAAGTGCTCTGCTGTTGAGTTACATCCCCTGCCTAAGTATAAGCTGCTTTTTTTTTTCACATTGCAAATAAATTTATTCTTCAGCAATCCCACCAAAGATTCATTTACTGTATTTTCTTTTATGTATTTTTAACTTGTTTATTAGTAGGCCGGGAGTGGTGGCGCACACCTATAATCCCAGCACTCAGGAGGCTGAGGCAGGAGAACAGCTATGAGTTCAAGACCAGCCTGGTGTACATAGTGAGTTCAAGACTAGCCTGAACTGCATAGTGAGACCCTGTCTCAAAAAGATAAAAATAAACTTATTAGTGCCTATGAACTTTACAAAATGTTGGATTTCAGTGCATACAGTGTCTTTTGATCACATCCATCCTCCCATTCCCCGCCTTTTACCCCTTCCTCTTATTCCTTCCCTCTTGCCTGATAATAGTCTCCCCTCTACTTTCAAGTCATCTTTTTTCAGCTTCCACATGCGATATCGGTGTAAGTCCAGCTTATTTCACTTCACATGGTGATCTCTGGTGCTAAGATCCTGTCTCAGACAAACAAACAAATTCATTTCACAGAGAAAGAGAATAAAAATCAAACACTATATCTGGACCCCAGAGGAGCTGCATCTCCCACCATTGTCTGATCTCTAATCTCATTCATTTCTCTAAACATCCTTTACTCCTCTTCTAATCTTGCAAACCCAAAATGAAGATAATGATCAACCAGACTGTAACCCACCTCAGCTAATCC
>NW_004957399.1:0-1494 GCF_000276665.1 Chinchilla lanigera
AACTCATGACCTCAGGCTTGCCAGGCAGGCACTTATGCCCCTGAGCTATATCCCCAGCTCCAATTTAATCTTTCAATTTGTACAAATCAGTGGTTCTTAGCACAGTCACACAGTGAGCCTATAACACCACAGTTTGAACATTTTGATTACAACAAAAACAACAGCAAAAATGACCTTTAGAAGACACTGCTCAGAACCAGGCGTGGTGGCTCATGCCTGTAATCCCAGCGTGCAGGAGGCTGAGGCAGGAGGATTGTTGTGAGTTTGAGGCTAGCCTGGGCTACAAAGTGACCTCAAGGCCAGGCTGAACTGCATAGTGAGACCCAGTCTCAAAAAGACAAAAAAAAAGAAAACACTGCTCAGTCACCTCACCCCTCTGGCCCCAGCCCTAGGTAACAACTATAGATTGCCTGTTTTGGATGTACCATATAAATCCATCACTTACCACATCTTTGAGGTTCATCTATTTTTTTTAGGACTTCATGCTTGCCAGGCAGGCACTGTGCCACTTAACTATATCCCCTGCCCCAGTTCATCTGTTTTGTAGCAGGTATCAGAGCTGCATTTTTATTGCCAAATAATATTCCATTGTATCAATATGCCACATTTTATTTATCCAATCATTTAATGGATATTGGGGTTTTCTCCCTTTTTTGAGGACTGTGAGCTTCTACTTAATGTTCATGGACAGGTTTTCTGAGGACATATTTTCATTTCTCTTGGGGATACGCCTAGAGTGGAATGAAGTGGCCGGATGATATAGTAACTCTACACTTAACCATTTGAGGACATGCCACACTGTCTTTCAAAGATGCTGTACCATTTTAAAGACTCACCAGCAGGGCTGGGGATTTAGCTCAGCGGCAAAAAGCGCCTGCCTGGCAAGCGCAAGGTCATGAGTTCGGTTCCCGGTACCGGAGAAAAAAAAAAAAAAAAAAGATATTGTTTGTGGATGCCTACACAGAAATGAAGGACAAAAACTCTGTGAGAATTACACATCAACTTTCAAACAGTGGCCAGATCCCCAGACCTCCATGTGTGTGGGCAGGGGGAAACCTATTCTAAGTTTATTTTTTAAATAGTTTATTAGTAACTAAGTCCCAACCTAAGAAGACACATGGATGGCCAGGAGGTGCATGGGAAGATGCTCAACACCTTTGACCACCAAGGAGATTCCAACTCCAGGGAGCTTTACACTCCTAATAGAATGGCTAAAAAAAGAAAGAAAAAACCTGACACACCAAGAGTTGAAGAGGACGAAGAGCAGTTGGAACTGTCCCCCCTTACTGGGGAGAGTGCAAAAAAATGTGGAGAAAGTTTAGTGGTTTCTTGCAAACTTAGACTTGTGCTTCCTGTCTGATCAAAATATGTGGCTAGAAGGTAATTTAGCAAAGAAATACAAAATCTCTACATAAAGAACAGTTACTTTTTCTTGTTGCTGAGACAAAATACCTGATGTTCCAAGTTAAGTGAGGAAAGGTTTATTGCAGCTCA
>NW_004957400.1:0-1485 GCF_000276665.1 Chinchilla lanigera
AGGGTGTGGCTGGCGTCCCCCGCAGCCCTTGCGCGACCTGCTGCGTGGGTTCCGGGCAGCGGGTTTCCGTGTGGCGCTGCAAGTGCAGCTAGAGCTCACTCTGCCCTCCATCCGCCGCGCGCCCGGCAGAATGCGTCCTCCATCTGTCACACGGGGTCTTGCGATCTCGGTTCCCTCTCACCTCTTGTTGCAAAACTCTGGGAATACATCCCAGTGTCCACTCGATTCTGACGGCTAAAAGCATTGCATCCGATGTAAAGGCAAAGCCTCACGGCCCAAGCCTCTCCTGAGCAGTGGGAGGAGTTACTTTAAACTTCTCCTGTAGACAGCTGGTGAGCCCAGCGACTTGGTGCTGTCAAGCGGTTGCCATGGAGTTTCCAGGCCAAGGACACAGAACACCGCTTGCGTAGCTGCCCGGTCCACGTGGGGCACTCGAGGCCGCTTGCTGTTCACAAAGAGATGCAGTTTAATTTCTTGACCCTTTTTCCTGATGAGATTACTCATACTTGCTGAAATCAACGAATTCACAAACAGCATTCAATTTATTACTGGACCTCAAAGGCCGTTGTCCAGTAATAAGTTGAACGCTGTTTTTATATATAGTGCAGTTATTTTAGAAGTTTGATTAGATTGAAATATTTGTAAATATTAACTTCTTAAATGTAAATTTTTTTTATTTCTTGTCTTTTTGCGACAGGGTCTCCCTATGCAGTTGAGGCTGGCCTTAAACTCACTTTGTAGCCCAGGCTGGCCTCGAACTCACAGTGACCCTCCTGACTCAGCCTCCCGAATGCTGGGATTACAGGCGTTTGCCACCATGCCCCACCTAAATGTAAATGTTTAACATATGCAATTTTTTTTTTTTTTTTGGATTTTGGAAGATGTATCATTTGTTTTGAGTCTTATCTAATGTGTGTATAAAATATGCATTATCACATACAATTGTATAAAAATATACAATTTTTTTACATGTAAATTGTGTAACCATTATCGACTGATTATTGTACTTTAGTACTGGGTTGAGTAGTGTTGCCCTACCCTGATTGATTCCTGTCCTCCTGGAACCTGTAATATGGCCTCATTAGGAATTAGGGTCATTGCAGATGCAGATAAGTGGAAATGAAATCGTATGGGACTAGGGTGGGTCCTAATTTCATGCATGGAATCCTACTAAGAAGAGGGGAATTTGGGCAGAGAGGCACAGGAGAGAGCTCATAGGAAGGAGGAGGGCAGGGGTTGGGTGGGTCTTTTAGCCAAGGAATGCGAGGAATTGCTGCAAATGCCAGGAGCCGGGGCAGAAACAGCGCAGCTTCTCCCCTCTAGGCTCCAGCAGGAATTAGCCTGGCTGGCACCCGGACTCTGGACTTTGCCCTAAAGAACCAAGAGACAACTGGCCACCTGCAATCTCAGCTACTCAGGAGGCTGAGGCAGGAGAATGCTGAGGCAGGAGGACATTGCTAACCTGGGCAATTTAGCAAGATTCTG
>NW_004957401.1:0-1465 GCF_000276665.1 Chinchilla lanigera
TAAAATCAGCATGGCATTGGCAAAAAACAGACCTGAAGATCAAGGGAACAGATTAGAAGATGCAGATACAACTATAAACGCACTCAGCCAGTATGAGTGACAAAGGGGCCAAACATGTTCACTGGAAGAAAGATAGCCTCTTTAATAAATGGTGCTGTAAAAACCAGCTCTCCACATGCCAAAGATTAAAACTAGACCATGTCTATCACCATGCACTAAACTAACATCAAAATGGATCAAAGATCTAAATATTAAAACACAAATACTTAATCTACTGGAAGAAAAAGTAGGTAGAAATCTTGAAGTCATAGGGGTAGGCAAAGAGTTCATGAACAAAAATCAAACTACACAGGAAATACTTCAAAGAATCAACAACTAGGATCTCCTCTTAATGAGAAGCTTTTGCACATCAAAAAAAATCACTAACACAATAAAAAGAAAATCCATGAATTGGGAAAAAATTTTAGCCAACTGTCCCTCAGACAAAGGACTTCTATCCAGAACATATAAAGAATTAAAAAAATCAGGCCACCAAAATTCAAAGGCCCAATCCAAATATGGGCATCTGAGATGAATACACACTTCTCAGATGAAGAAATACTAATGGCGAATAAATATATGAAAAAGTGTTCAACATCATTGGTCATTCGAGAAATGCAAATTAAAACAACACTAAGATTCCATCTCACCCCAGAAAGAATGGCTATCATTAAGAAGTAAACCAATAACAAATGCTGGAGAGGCTGTGGGGAAAAAGGAACACTTCTCCACTGCTGGTGGGAATGTAGATTGGTGAAACCACTGTGGAAATCAGTATGGAGATTCCCCACAAAACTAGAATTAGAAGTCCCACTTAACCCAGCTATTCCTGTTCTGGATATTTTCCTAGAAGAATTAAAAACATCATACCACAGTGATATATGTGCATCCATGTTATAGCAGCACAATTTGTCATAGCTAAATCTTAGAAACAACCCAAATGCCCATCAAGTGAGGAATGGATAAAAAGATGTGGTATTTTTACATAATGGAATATTACTCAGGTATAAAAAAGATAAACTTAGGATTTTATAGGTAAATGGATGCAAAGAGAGACCATACTCATAAATGAAATAAATTGCACCCACATGTGTAGACATCATGTTGTCTCCCTAGTGTAAGAACTTGAAAGAGTAAGTGGAACCCAAAATGTAGAATAGATGTTGGGAAAGGGAAAGAAATTGCTCAAAAGAGGAAAAAACTGGGATGAGGGAAAGGAGAAAAAGAAAGAAGGAAGGGAAAATATATATATGTATACAGAAGGATAGCTAGGATAAGTGTACTGCTGATGTCTAATGGTTTATTGAAAGGAACAGTTAATACTTTTTTTTGACCAATTTTGCATGCTTATATCTGGTAATCTGAACAACTAATTTGAAGACAACAATATGCAACATAACAACCATTGTTGAATTCCTATCATCTT
>NW_004957402.1:0-1483 GCF_000276665.1 Chinchilla lanigera
CCAAACTATCCCTCAAATTCAATGGAGAAATAAAATATTTTCACGACAAAGAACAATTGAAGAACTTCATGAGTGCCAAGCCAGCATTACAAAGAGTACTAAAAGAGATTCTAGACAGAAAAAAAAAATGACCCCAATTTCAAAAACAGCAGTAGAAAGGAAACGCCAAGAAGAGCAATCAAGTAAACACGTAGAAAAACTAGGAAACCAATGCAAGTAACTAACATGACAATGATAAATCAAAACATATCAGTTATAACCACAAATGTAAATTGCCTCAATTCTCCAGTCAAAAGAAACAGACTGTCAGAGTGGATTAAAAAACAAAATCTAATGATATGCTGAATACAGGATATACATTTTACTCAAAAGGAAATCCATAAACTAAAAGTCAAAGGGTTGAAAACAATCCTCCATACAACAAGAACCCAGAACAAAGCAGGTGTAGCTATTCTGTTTGCAGACAATGTAAACTTCAAACCAACAACAATCAAAAGAGATTAATAAAGTCACTACATACTAGTCAGGGGAAAACTGCAAGAGGAGGAGATAACAATCATAAACATGTATGTGCCAAATATCAGAGCTCCAAATTATATAAGACATATCTTAACAGGCGTGAAAACCCATATAATTAACAACACCATTGTAACAGGGGACCACAACACCCCTTTGACACAAAGAGATAGGTCAACTGGACAAAAAATTAGGAAAGAAATAACAGATCTAAACCAAAGCTGTGAACAAATGGACTTAGAAGATGTGTACAGGGGGTTCCATCCCAAAACATCAGAATAAACATTTTTCTCAGCACCACATGTGTCATTCTCTAAAATAAGCCACATCCTAGCCTATAGAGTATACCTACTGAAATGCAAAAGAATTGAAATTATTCCATGCATATTATCTAACCACAGTGCAATGAAATTGGAAATTAAAGACAAAAGGAACTCCAAAAATTCCATAAAAACTTGGAAATTAAACAACAACCTCCTGAACAACCAATGGGTCATAGAAGAAATTAAAGAGGAAATTAAAAAATACCTACACATAAATGAAAATGTAAATACAACTTACCGGAATCTATGGGATACAACAAAAGCAGTCCTCAGAGGAAAATTTATAGTGTGGAATTCACACATAAGGAAAACAGAAAGAGAACAAATAAATAGCCCAATGGTGCATCTTGAACTTTTAGAAAAAGAACAAGTCAAACCCAAAACCCAAAGACAAGAGGAGATTATAAAGATTAGGGCAGAAATTAATACAACTGAGACAAAGAAAACCCTCCAAAATATAAATGAATCAAAGAGCTGGTTCTTTGAAAGAATTAATAAAGTTAAAAACCCCTAGACAACCTTATCAAGAAAAGGAAGGAAAGAACTCAGATTTATGCAAGAAGGAATGAAAAGGATGAAACTACTACAGAGTCTACAGAAATTCAGAAGATCATTAATACCTACTTTGAAAATCTCTACTCCCA
>NW_004957403.1:0-1429 GCF_000276665.1 Chinchilla lanigera
AACTGGTATTCCCTCATGTATGCTTTACAACTAGGACAGCTGCAAAATCCCCGGTAGCTTCATGTAGATGACCTCTTTTTCCTGGAGGGAAATCTGCATAAGATTATCAGGTGAGTGGGTGGGTAATCCCCTGCACATTGCTGGTTACAGTGAAACTTAGTAGGGCATCTTTGTCTCCATCAGTTGGCCCAGGGGAAGACACTGGGCAGTGGGAAAGACAGCACTGTCTCACCCATGGCAAGGTCTGTCAGAACCTCCCATGTAAAAGCAGGGACTAACCTGGGATAGGAGGTCTGTCGCAGGCCCCTTGTCCAGACAGCCAGCAGTCAGGGAGCAGCCAAAATGAGGGCAGATTTGATTCCTCTTAGGAAGCAGGTCTAGGTAGGGTCCTGGGAAAGAGAAGAGAGAGCACTCATGCAGGGGCAGGCCGCACACCTGCACACTGGACAGGTGACTGTTCTCACCAGCCGAGATGTGCAGCGAGCCCTTCTCCATGTCCTTAGGGAAAGGCTCCTGGTTGCTTTTCATAGCTACTTTCTCTCTGTGGGAACAAAATACCCAACACACACAAATTACATGAGGAAAGGTTCACTTTACCTCGTAGCTTATATGGGTTTTAGTCCCGAGTCAGTTGGCTCCAGGCATGGAAGAGAAATAAGCCCGTGGCGTGGTAGGCAGAAAGCAGCTGGCTGCCTTCTCTGTCTTCTCTTTTCTTTTTTCGTCTGTTTGAGACATGGTCTCACTATGCACTTCAGGTCAGCTGGGCTTGAGCTCACTTTGGAGTCCATGCTGGTCTCAAACTTGAGACCATTCTCCTGCCTCAGCCTCCCAAGTGCTGGGATTATATGAATGCAGCCCTACGCCCGGCCTTCTGTCTTCACTTATATTCCATCCAGGCTACAAGGCTATTGCTCAGTGCAATCCACACCAGTGGCATCACTTCCTTCTTAAATAATCCTATCCCCTCCAGCCATGCAAAAATGAATCATTGAGGATGGGACTATAGCTCCATGGCATAGTGCCGGCCAGGCAAGACCAAAGTCCCAAGTTTGATTCCCAAGAACTAAAAAAAGAACACAATCATTACACTGATCCAGTTATCACACTCATATCTAGCCCCTTCCCCAACCCCCACCAGTGAGAGCATACGGCTTTGTGGGGACAGCAAGTTTAAAACCCTAACAGTGCTCAAGGTGGGACAATGAGAAGAGGGCAAGTGCAGGAGTCTGGAGCTGAGGGTGAGGAGGAGGAGTGCAGGGATACGAACAGGGAAACACAAGTAGCTGTGGACACAGAGCCAACTCCAGTCCACTGCCCAAACTTGCCTGAGTTCATCCTGCCTCCAAGCCACTCACTGGCCTCATCCCGCCAGAGCCGTGAATTTCCCCACGGTGCTGAGCACAGGGAGCTGTAGAGAATGGGACTGAGC
>NW_004957404.1:0-1490 GCF_000276665.1 Chinchilla lanigera
CCTGCAAGCCTACTACTGTGGGTGACTGTGAGCAGGAGGTCGTGTCTTAGGGAAGCGTGGTCTCCGGCTCCACGGGGACATCTGGAGCCGTGTGTGTGAGGGAGGACCGTGGGTCTCAGAGCTGTCTTAGGCACTTTCTTTGACATTCAGACACCACATCCGACACTCATGCCTTAAAGGAGGAGGTCAGTGTGGCTGACGGTTTCAGAGGTCTTAGTCCATGGCCGGCAGGCTCAAATGCAGAAAAGTGCGGTGCCAGAGCCTGCGGAGGAGAAAAGCTGCTCCTGTGGCGTGGTCGGGAGAGGGAGGAGCCGGGGAAGGGAGGCGGACCCTACCAGGCCACGCCCCCATGACGTGCCTGTAACCAGACCCCACCTCGTAACAGCAAGTCCGCCTAAGGCCCCCACGATTCAATCACCTTCCAAGGCCTGCACATTCCTGTTTTGTCCAGTGTTGGCAGATCCCAGGAGCTCACAGAGGACCCGTCCTGGCACTTGAAGCAGGGGTATCTCAGCCAGGCTTCAGCCTCTTGTGCCAGCCGCCTCCAGCGCTCTGGGTCTTTACCACCCAAGTTTCCCGTAGGGTCTGCTGGGTCCAGAATCACAGGCCTGAGGAGCAACCAATCGTCAGAGAGGGCCAGTGAGGAGCCGGGCTCTGTCCTGGGAGAGCTGGCAGCAGCCTGGGGTAGGTGAGGACAGGGGCACCAGCAGGGTCCTGCACCCAGGTGTATTCCTAAGTTCTGCCCCATAGCGAGCAGAGGGCGTGAGCAGAGGGGCCTTCAACATGAACCCGGCTCCCAGCCCCTCCCTTGCCCTTTGTCAGCAGTGTGCCCTTGGGCAGGTCATTGCCCTCTTGAAGCCTCAGTGTCCTCATCTGTGAAATGGGGAGAGGTGGACATCAAATACACCTGTCTCAGATGTGCAAACATGAACCAACGGAGACTCGTGAAATGCTCAGCACAGTGGCTGCAGCAAAACAGAGGCTAACAACGTGCTCGTGGCTTAAACGAATGGTAATGTCAGCTGCTGCGTTTTTTCATTCCCTGGCAAGAGCTGTCGCGATAGCTGCTGCTGTTCCCGTGCCAGCTATTTCACTCACTTTCTGTCCTGTTTGAACAGACTCCTGCCCATTTCCTGTTCAGGTTCAGGATGAGCTCAGAACCTCAGTTACCCATGTGTCCAAGGATGAGCAGACGCCTGCCCCCTAGCGGCCAGAGCAGTGACGGGCAGTAGGAGATGCTCAGTAAGTGTGGGGTGTGGGCGCCCTCCCCATACTCCAGGTGCTGCTGCTGTACCGGCAGAGCGGGGGTGGGTTGAAGGGGGTGTTCCCTTGTGCGTGGAGCTGGGCCGTGGGGCGGGTACCTGCGTTTCCGGAGCTGCCCATTCAGGTAGTCTCTAATAATGGGGTTTTCAAAGTCGTAATACTCCGTCCAGTAGACGCAGAGCTGCTGGTAGCCCGTAACTAACTCCAAGACGGTCTTGAATCCCTGG
>NW_004957405.1:0-1491 GCF_000276665.1 Chinchilla lanigera
AATAATAATAATAATAATAATAATAAAGCCCCATAGAAAAGGCATACTAAATTATGTAGAAGAATTCTCCCAGGATGCACAGAAAGCAGGTAAATAAATAAAATAATAAGTAAAATGAATGAGAGTCAACAGGGAGGATATTCAAAGTTTCAGACAAAGAAAATAGAATATTAGGATTAGGATCCTGAGCCAAAGATATGAGAGAAGACAGCTTCCCTGAGTAGAGGAAAGAAGAGTTTACAGAGCAAAATGAGTCACCAAATACTAGGTAAAATTAAAGAGAAAGGGGAAAAATGCTGTTTGCATGTTCCATGTTAGAATTTTATTTTAATTTCTTTAAATCAAATAAACTATGTGGAGAGTGATGAGTGTGTAGAATGTAGGGTGTAGAATGTAGAAGAATGAAAGTCAGGCTGGCTATAATCTTCAAAACATCAAATACCAAAAGAAAAGGAACAATGTTGAACAAGTCTTGAAGAGAAAAGTCTGCAAACAATTATTCAGATAGCATGGTAGAAATAAAAAACCGAGATATGTATGGAATCAGTTCCTTCCTAAGAGTACTACTTGAAGACACCCTGCAGCTAACTTATGGAGAGATAATTAAGTCACAATATGAAAAAGTACTGACAGCAACAGTAGAAAACACTTTTAAAATATGATCATAGAAATTAACTGCCAAAGCAAGATATTGTTCTTGGAAAAGTAGGTGTATCTAGCTTAAAATATTTATACTATAGAAAGGTAAATAGTTAATATGCAGGTTAAATTAACGAGTATTGGCAGGTAGGCAGGGGATGGGGTAAAGAGGATTTTTCATCTCCCCTTGCATAGATGATAGTCAAAAGTCATTATTTTATTCTTGAATTTAATAATTAGACTGTTAATATTTGCATTTGACTGATCATAAAACTATGATGGGTAGAGGTTACAATAAGATTTCTCCTCTTCAGATCACATATAATAAAAGTAAACAAGATAAAAATTATAGGGCCAGGGGCTGGGGATTTAGCTCAGTGGCACAGCACCTGCCTGGCAAGTTCAAGATCCTGAGTTTGATTCCTGGTACCAAAATAAATAAATAAGTAAAAACAAACACTAACTGAATGTTCTGTTCACCAGTGTAACTTTTGAGCTCTGCAATTTTGTATTTTTATGACAATATATACACCTAAAAGTTAGCGTGTATTAATTAAATTGGATTCCAATATTGTTCAATGTATGATCTTTATATATATAAAACATGTGTGCTTTCATTATTTTCCTAATGTATTGAATTCTGAGTTCTTGTTTATAAAATGTCTAACATACATATACTCCTAGAGATAATCTTCACATTCCATCTTTTCAGTGCTCTGCCAAATGTTTTCTAGTGAGTTAATATGCCTCCATTACCAGGTAGTATCTTAGTCCATCTAAGGAAAACAAATAGTGATTACAGATGTTCAGTATTTTCCCAGAATGTACTAATAGCAAATAAGTAAAAAAAAA
>NW_004957406.1:0-1488 GCF_000276665.1 Chinchilla lanigera
CTATTGTAAATTTTAGGTCTTATTTGCTCTTTAAATTTCTTACACTAGGAAGACAGTACAATATTTATACATGTGGAATTGATTTATTTCACTTATGACTATGGACTCAAGTTTCATCCATTTCCCTAAAAATGTCTCAAGTTTATCCTTCTTTATAGCTAAGTAGTACTCCATTATATAAAAAGACCACATCCTTTTCATCCATTCCTTGGTTGATGTACATTTGGGTTGTTTCCAAGACTTAGCTATTACAAATTGCACTGCTTGGGGCTGGGGATTTAGCTCAGCAGCAAAAAGCGCCTGCCTGGCAAGCGCAAGGTCGTGAGCTCGGTTCCTGATACTGGAGAAAAACCAAAAAAAAAAAAAAAACAAATTCTGCTGCTATAAACATGGGTGCACATATATCACTGTGGTATGATGTTTTTAATTCTTCTAGGAAAATAACCAGAAAGGGAATAGCTGGGTCACATCGGACCTTCAATCCTAGTTTTTTGAGGAATCTCCACACTGATTTCCATAGTGGTTGCACCACTACATTGCCAGCAACAGTGGAAAATGTTTCCTTTTTCCCTATAGTCCCTCTAACATTTGTAATTGGTTGATTTCTTGATGATAGTCATTCTTACTGGGGTGAGATGGGATCTCAGTGTTGTTTTATTTTGCATCTCTCAAATGATCAATGATGCTTGACATTTTTTCATATATTTATTTACCATTTGTATTTCTTCATCTGAGAAATGTGTGTTCATCTCAGATGCCCATTTCTGAATTGGGTCTTTGAATGGGGGCCTGATTTTTTCAATTCTTTCTATGTTCCAGATAGAAGTCTTTTGTCTGAGGGACAGTTAGCTAAAATTTTTTCCCACTCTGGGAGTTGTCTTTTCACTCTGTTGGTGATTTCTTTTGATGTGCAAAAGGTTTTTAATAAGATGAGAACCAAGTTGTTGGGTCTTTGAAGTGTTTCCTGTGCAGTCTGGGTTTTGTTCATGAAGTCTCTGCCTACCTCTATGTCTTTAAGATTTATACCTGCTTTCTCTTCCAGTAGATTTAGTGTTTCTGTTTTCATATTTAGATCTTTGATCCATTTTGACTTTAGTTTAGCGCATGGTGATAGACATGGGTCTAGTTTTAATCTTCAGCATGTAGACAACCAATTTTTCCAGCACCATATATTAAAGGGGCTATCTTTCTTCCAGTGAAAATGTTTGGCCCCTTTGTCAAAGATAAGATGGTTGAGTGTATTTGTAGTTTTGCCTGCATCTACTAATCTGTTACACTGGTCCTCAGGTCTGGTTTTTTGCCAGTACCATGCTGATTTTATCACAGCAGCTTTATAGTATAATTTCAAATCAGGGATTGTGATGCCTCTGCCTTACTCTTGCTGCCAGAACTGCCTTTTCTATTCGAGGCCTTTTGTGTTTCTAGATGAATTTTAGGAACGTTTTCTCTAGTTCTGTGAGGTATGCTAATGGTATTTTGATTGAGATT
>NW_004957407.1:0-1473 GCF_000276665.1 Chinchilla lanigera
CTTCCTCTCCCTTACATATGCAAACTATCCACCCCAGGGCGGGTGTAGCTCTCACACCCATAATCAATCAAACCCTAAAACCTGCCCCATGACCACATGAGGCTTTGGGGGGACACACAGACACAAACCATAACATTCCACCCTTGGCTCCCTAAAGACTCATGCACATCCCTTTATACAAACAGCATTGTGTCCATCTGCAAGAGTTGCCAAAGTCCTGACAGTTTCAGCATTGCTGACCAGTCCAAGTCCCAAGTCTCCTCCAACATGTAAGGCAAAGTCTTAGCTGTGAGTCCCTGTACAAATGAAAAGTTAAACACTTCCAAGATTCAATGGCACAAAATAAGCAGTACCATTCCAAAAGGTACAAACAGGGAGACACAGAGCACTGGGACCAAAGCAAGTCCAAAATCCAGCAGAGCTAACGTTATGTCCTATAGTTCCATGACCAGCATCTGAAGCAATCTGTGGCACACTGTGAGCTCCAAAGGGCTTGCATGAGTCCACCCTTATGGCATTTCTGGTGATTACAGCTTCCATGACTTCTCTCTTAGGCCTGCTTTGCTCCCTCCTTGCAGCTTTCCTTAGATGATCCAGGCTCCTGGCTTTTCTAAACTTCTGAGGTCTCCAGGGCACCTTTTGCTTCACACTCACAGCTTCACACACTGCCCTTTCAGGGGCACACTGCCTGGCCTCCCAGGCCTTCTGAAATCTGGGTGGAAGCCTCTTTAACCTCAGAACTCTTGCATTCTCCATGCACTTAAAGCCAGGGCCACGTGGATGACGCCAAGGTCTGCTGCCACCTGGAGCAGTAGCCAAGCTTTCCTCTCTCTTGGCCACAGGGGTCGAGTGCCTGGATCTGGGCACTCTGAATCCAATTCTGAGGAGCAAACCCTCTATGCTGCCGCCATTCTGGAAAATGGCACTCAGCAGCTTTCTTCTCAAGGCAAGGCCTTTCACCTTTGCAGTTTTAAGGCTGCAAAGGGTAGAGACTTGCTGCTTCGTGTGATGCCCTCAGGCCATCTTTTCTATTCTCCTGTTCCTTCTCAGCAGTGGAGATCTCCTCAGCTCTACCTTTGCAGTCCACAGCTTTACTGGAGCTTTCTTTCTGGCCAAACTCACATTTTAAATCATCCTGCTGGGCTCTTTGTTCTTGATTCTCAATGTAAATCTGGCTAAAAGCCCACAACAGTAGCCATGCCACTGCCCCAACGTTTGACTGCCTTGATATTTCTTTTGCCAGATTAATCATTCCACTGCCGCCCTTAATCTCAGTCTTAGGCAAAGTCTCTGGACATGAACAAAATGCAGACAAACTTTCTGCCAAGCCACAACACACATCATCTGGAGTCCAAGAACCAATGCAGTCCTTCTTCCCAGCAGAAACCTCCCAAACCTGGTCTTTACCGGCAAGATTTCTATCAGCTTTCTGGTCTTCTGAGCTCTGACCAGAATCTCCCAGACAGAACAGCC
>NW_004957408.1:0-1405 GCF_000276665.1 Chinchilla lanigera
AGGAAAATAACAAGAATAGTACAGATGTCTCATTTTCTGATTTATTTCTGGGTGTTCTAGGAGTTTATTATTTGCTCTGGTTTGGATATAGTTTGACTGTCCCCAAAGATTTCTGACTATAGATTTTTGGGGTGAGACCTTTGGAAAGTGATTAAGTTTACATAGACCTTTAGGGTTAAGGCCCATGTTAGAGTTCTATTGCTTTATAAGAAGAGGGAGAGAGAACAGAAGATATCTACATATTTCCTACCTCTTCTCATATGACACATTCCAATCATGCCAGCAAGATGTGGCTCCTACACCTTAAATCTCTGAACTGTGAGCCAAAATAAGCCTTTTAAAATAAAGTACACATTTTGCAGTAATAAAATTATTTATCACCTTGGTAGATAAAGGACATTCACCTCCTTTACTACAGTACAATGATCAAAGTAAGAAAATACAGAAACATACCACCAGCTAACATATTTCCAACTAAAGTTCTTTCAGTTGCCTCAGCAATAGCCTAAAAATGATGCTGAGTTCTTTTATACTACTTTATAACTTGGTACACTGTTTGTGTTTGTTTCAAGATTGGTAAAGTTAACATTAGTCACATATTTTTGATCATTTCTGTCAGGTTTTTTCACAACAATGCTTCTTTTGCCTTTGCAAATTACCGAATAATTTGTATAAGGGTATTTTGAGAGTAGGTGAATATTTTCTTCCTCAAAAATATTTATCTGTGAAACTAAGTTGTTTTGATATTTCTGGGCAAATTAATGTTTACTTAAATAGTTTCGAGACATTGATTTTTCCCCTACTTTTCAACTTTCCCTTTTGTGGTTACACTCAGAAAGGATGTCATATTTTCATCTGGTACTCTATGAAATTAGTAGCCTTTGAAATGAAACATATCAGAGGTACTTTTTTGTCATATAAATCTGGCTCTTTATCCTAGGTGAGGTGTTTCACTTTCACATGTGGTGCTTTACTCTTAAGGTGCAATTTGCTAGGATGTCAAATCTGACCCAGGTACTTATGAGTGTTGCTTTTGTTATGAACAGAAACACAGCATCTACAAGCTCTCCAGGACCATCAACCACTCTGTTGAGCTGTCAACCCTGTGGCAACAATTCATTATTAGGAATTGCAGAGTCTATTCTAAGTGACACACATCAGCTCCAGACAAGCACCTATGGGCAGACTTTATATCTGTGTCCTTAGCTACAGATCATCCCTTTCATCTCCCAATAAAATCTATGAAAATTGTTTCTGTAGTTTAAACTCCTATCTTTACCTTGTCAGATCCAAGAATCTGCCTCTTCTTTTAGGGTGTCCCCTAATTATATTATGGTCTAGAGAGTGCCCTCAGCAAAAAAAAAAAAAAAAAAAAAAATGCAAATATGAGACTCATTAAGTTTGC
>NW_004957409.1:0-1487 GCF_000276665.1 Chinchilla lanigera
TAATCCGCGACATTCTGACCCATGATGTGCTTCCGATGTACTTCTGCATTGAACTCCTTGCTTTCAGAATCATAACCAGGGAATCGTTTGGTACTAAAATAAAATTTTTTATATTTCAGTACACATTAACTGAAACAAGTTCACGGACAGGAATTCACTTCAGCAGCTGCCATCAGTCCCGTCTTGAAACAACTGCTACATCATATGCAGCCAAAGGACCAACTACGGACTGCTCAGTTAGTGGGCTATCGTCATTTGGCAGCTCGTCACCGCGTTTCCGAAGAGAAAACAAGCACAGCACCCCTCCACAGGCTCCAACCCCTGGGTTCAAGTGCGGTCCTCAGACTTCTCCACGCAAGTGCGCACCACTGCACCCGCCACCACAAACACCTTTAGAAACAGGTACGAAGGCTGTTCATAAATTCTGTATTAGCATAGGAAGGGGTTTCAAAATTTATCCCCCAAATCCTACTAATTTCAGGGGAGCCTCAGAGTAGAGGGGAATAAATGGTTTGTATAAGATCGTAATTAAGGAAATCACCTGAGACGTTTTGTACCTCATTAACTTGTTTCTAAATGGAGATGAATTTACAATGCAGACTCATTTCAACTGTTGTAGACAATAAGAAAACATGCAAAAACATTTAACAGGTATGGCCCATGCCTGTAACCCCAACACTCTGGGCATCTAAGGCAAGAGGACCACAAGTTCAAGCCCAGCAAGGGCACCTTAGCAAAACCCTGTCTCAAAATAAAAGACTAGGATATAGTTCAGTACCAAGGCCCAGAGTTCAATCTGGAGATAGGGTTGTTTTTTTGTTTTTTTTTTTGAGATAGGGTTTTGAGATGCCTCTATTTAACAACTGAAACCAAAGAAGCTACCAAGAATTGCCTGAAATTCTACTTCCAGTTGAATATTTAAGAATCTTACAGGGCCGGGGATATAGCTCAGCGGTACAAGCGCCTGCCTGGCAAGCACAAGGTCCTGAGTTTGATTCCCAGTACGAAAAAAAGGAAAAAAAGAATCTCACATAAGCCTTTTAGATCCACATTTTTCCTTAACCCAGTACATCAAAAGAAAAAGAAAATGTACAGGGCAGGAACAGAGTTGTTCATTTCTAACCAAAATTAAGTCATATGAAAAAGACTGTAGCTTTCTCCCCAGCACTTCCACTTATTAGCCCCCGAACCCTGGCCAGACCACTACCTCTGAGCCCCGTCTCCTCATGGGTTACAATTCCTTCCTGCTGTGCCAGGTTCCTTTTGCAAAGTACTAGCATAGAGTAGGGATTCAACGACAGCTATTTTAATAGATTCAGTAATCTCTACAGTTCTACTAGGTAGAATCAAGGAAATACTGGGGTCAAAGCACAAGGTCTTGAATACTATTACCTGTGAGGGATAGACAGGCCTCCATCCACAGCACCCTTTAGGGCTCCAAAAACTTTATTGCCAGTTGTAGTTCTGGCAAGGCCTGCATCCAAATA
>NW_004957410.1:0-1484 GCF_000276665.1 Chinchilla lanigera
TGACTCCTCATTTCCTTCTTTTCCATGACCTTTCCTGAAGATGCCATCCCTCTTAAAACTCAATTGCTCCATCCAATAGTATGTGGATTTATTTACCCCTAAATGATGAATTTTCAGAGTAGAGCACACTTGGGTCTTGAGGAATAATCCTGATCACTACCACGACTTTTCTGAGGTGTCCCTGATAAGTTCTTCAAACATAGATCCTTTCATGGAAGTTTTTCTTTCATTTTATGATTTTGCATCATTCATTAGATTTGTACAGGATATTGGAATTTATACTGCCTTAGCCTCACCCTTAGATAAGAGGAAATAATTCAACTGCCTGGAACATATTAAGGTTTCTTAACTTATGTTGCAAAATGCACTTCTGAACAGGAAGCTTGCTTACCTTGGAAGGTCCCCTCTCTTGTAGCCAAAAGCACTTGCAAGGCTTATTGACTACTTATACATACCACATTTTAAGCCACACTTTCTCAATTGGTTGCCATGGGGTTTAATTTTTAAAACAAGCAGCTGTAGATTAAAATATTTACCAGAGGCCTTTTTTCTCAGCTTCTTTTCTTTCTGAAGACTGCCACCTATCATTCACATCAATGTGTGAAGGTCTGCAGCACCTATTACTCCTAGGTGTGGGAGTCCACACATGACATAGCTTAGATGAGTGGAAGGCTGCCCTCTCCTGGGGAACACTAGTGGTAATAGACTTTTTTGGTACATGGATATTCTATGTATAGAGGCAGTACACTAATTGCTTTGTGACTGATAATCTTGTTAAATATGAGCATGGCTGACACCATGCTTACCAGGTGAGTCTCACCAGCTAGAGGCCCAAATTGCATGAGGAGAGGAACAGCAAGATATAGGTTCCTTAGTGATTCATTCTTCTGCACAATGTTATTTAGGGAACATTTGGGACTCTTTAACAAAAAACTGTGACTGCTTCCAGGACTTTCTGGGAAAGGAAAGGACCAGGTTGTATAAAATAGAGACATGGGTTAGAAGGAAGGAAAAACATGAAAACCTCTGAAGAAATTGTAAGAAGAATATTACCATACGATCTCCATGGCTCTGTACCATTGAATAGATTCAGGAGCACAAAATTTTATTACTGGAGCTGAAGAAACTCCCACCCTTCCTACTAGCATGAGAATCCCCTCACTTCACGGAGGAATCAGTTTCCAATACTGACGTAAGCAAAAGAAATGCCCTGGAAAAATTCCAACCTGAATTTCTCAGAAGACTCAAATATGGAGATGTTTATCAAGTAGGATTGGGAGAATAAAGAGTTCAGCTGATTTTAGCTAATCATTGTGAATTTTAGGAAGACTGCCAGTGGAGGTGGGGAAGGAGATGGTGAGTGAACGTACTTATTGCTGTTGGTGTTTTGCTGTTTTTTATAGCCTTCAAGTTACCTCCCCTGGCTTGACTATTTCAGTTTTTGAGTCAGTGATTGGTGAGCTCCAATATATTTAAAGTCACAA